>NW_023998520.1:666015-666754 GCF_014805625.2 Glossina fuscipes
GGGGTGCATATTGCTAATAAGAAACCAGCGGTATCTGTAAAAGATTTTCTACCTCCTGCTCGCAGAGCAAAAAAAAAAAAGACCATTCTGATGATATCATGTTCACTGTTTAAACCGCAGGCATTACTGTTACATTTCACAATTTATTATTTATATATATACATATGTTGAAATTAACAGATCCTACTCTCAAAATGCTTTGTCAAACCGGTTTTGTTGTTTTCTTCTTATTACCATTTATTTTATCCTCGTAGAATGTAAGTTTTAAACAACTTTTAATGTAATTTTTCTTTTATTTATCTAGTTGCGCCTTTTCTTTTCCTGATTTGTAAATTAATTATTCTCGACATTTAGCGTGAGTGTATTCAGTGTTCAAATTTTATTTGTTATTATATATATTTTAATTACTTGCACACTTATATTGGCATAACACGTAAGATGTGCGTTAGCATCTCGTCACTAATGTGCACAATTTAAAATTTAAATTTTTCTTATCTTACTTGTATACAAACACGACAAGGCACCATGATGTCTTCACATTGACCTTCAAAAACCACTCTTCGAGTGATTCGATCTGTTTCTTTCTTGTCAGTCTTTTTCTCAATCATCGGTAGTAACCGAAGAAGAAAGAGCATTCCATTTTCAAGTATAAAGCCGACCATTAATCTATATAGACGGACTTGGGACTTTGTTCTCTTTTCATGATTCTCCGGTCATATAATGCCACAATTCGAAGGGA
>NW_023998520.1:706754-740584 GCF_014805625.2 Glossina fuscipes
CTGTTGGGAAAACCACACTGGTTGGTAAGGTGGAAAAGGTTCCCCCCCTACTGGCCGCAGCTTCAGCTTCTTCCTCCCGTTGTTTTCTTTTCTCACGTTGTTTTTCTTCTAAGCGTAGCTTTTCATGATTACTCTCGTCCCATTTATCTACTTCCATTAACCGTTGATCAGGCCTATGTCTGGAATCGGTTGGTGCCACCCCCTCTTCCATCTCGTTGAGTTGAGCAGCCAGCACTGAGAAATTGTAATACTTTTCGCTGTCTGACGGAAGCATACGCCTTTCCCATATATTCCCGTCTCATATTCTGGACTGTCCGGAGGCCCAGAAATCGAACGAACCTTAGCTATTTCAATTTGATTGTCCCGGGTCCCACGAATTACCCATTTCACTTTATTGTTACGGTCTATGACCACACCTTTAACACGTCTTTGTGCTTCACGTGAAAAATATGAATATGGTATATACTTCAGAATGCATTTGATGCCAGAGGACGAATTTAACCCACTATTCAGTATCACCATGCTGATCCACCCATAATTTACCAACTATTATATTATTTACAGTAGTGGTTACTTTATGCCATGTATATTTGTGATTTGTCTTCGGAAATAGTACATAAGCTGCACCGAGCGTTATGATCTGCGTTATTTTTGTTTTTTGCAAAGAAGATGAAGAGAAAAAAAGCTAAGATTAGTTATTATGAAAATGTATGTAAGAATACATAATGTATGCAGAGATATAAATTAGAAATACTCCTTAGAAATTAAATTCCGCCCTAAATTCTCAAAGATGTTTTCTTGACATTTTTAACAGCATCTTTGTTAAGTTTGTATTTTTTTGTAGCTTTCATAGCCAACAAAGCAAATAAGCGAACAAAAATAAAATATTAAAAATCAAAATTTAACTCAAAAATTATTGACGAAAGCAGGCTTATCGGTCTGTACGACGAGAGCCAATTTCCTGGTTTGTTTGACTTAAGAATTGAAATTACCTTTGAAGATTTCCATATTCGTAGGAAGTAACATGAGTTGCCAACTTTTTATGATACCATTTAAAAAGTCGACCCCTTCTTTAGGTAGGTAGTTTAAGCACTATTTATCAACTGCATTAAGACCAGGTGACTTTCTATTTTTCAAAAATTTTATAATGCCACTGACTTTTTCTGCTTTTAGAAAGATAGATGATGAAAGCGTAATAACAACGAAATCAAATTGCCCAATCACACTTGTCACTTCAGTAATAGTAGAAACACTACTAAGGGAGTTAATTAGTTCCAAAACATATATTATTTCAAAAAAGGAAATCATATTCTTCATTGCCAGAAGGTGAAACGTTTTTACGCATGCAGGATTGCAGAGACGCTTGCACTAATTTATTGTAATAAAAGGCAAAAGTGATGCGATTCAAGCAACCTCACGAATATCACATTTTGCTGTGATGTAGTGTTAATCTTCTTATATATCGAATAACCCGTGAAATCTTCGTTAATTTTTCCGCTATTCAGGCACCTTTCTCTTATGACACTGTCAAATGAAGAATCAAAAATCTTTATTCGCTTCTTTCCCAACATTTTGCGAAAGGTTGGGATATATGTCGGCGAACAGGGATACCAAACAGTCTTAAACAGTCTTAAACACTTGTAAACAGTTGTAAACAGTTGTAAACACTTTGTTAAAATAGCGAAATATAAATATACGCTTACCACGTATACCATTCACATCCGCTCAACTACAAACTCTAGAAAATGCCTAAAAAAAATCCATATACCTAAGTGCTGAAGAAGCCAATCAATTAGCTGATTCCTTACATTTAACTAATACACGCGTAAAAATTTGGTTTCAAAATAGTCGGGCGCGCGAGCGACGTGAAAAACGCGAAAAAGAAGAAAATTATGAATCGACATTGTCATCAAATGCCTCAAGCCCTGATCCGGAAGAGATCTTAGAAATTTCATGAATGGATCCAAAGAAAAGTTGTTTTTTTTCGTTTAAAAACCAGTTTTTCTTCTTTTTTTTTTGATGTTTAAGAAATGGCGTCTTTTCATTAATGTGAATGTGATTTTAATTTTAATAAAAATTTTATTTATTATATAAAATATTTGGAGTTTTTTATTACATAACGGAAGCCAACATACAATATACAAAAGTTATTAATCGTCATGATTTGTAAAACGTGCACCAAATACAACTTGATTTAAAGAAGAGTGTAGAGTGAGGTCCTCTTGGCAAGTTAGCTGTTGGTGAACTTACACTTTTTTACGGAACCGCAATTCCGGATATGAGTACACCTCCCAATGGAAATTTGAAAGGATTTTAATTATTTTTGAAATAAGTACGAAGGGTCTTTCCGATTTCAAGAATATTAATTAAATGCTTCTTTCGGCTTTGTTTTATCTGGATTTTCAATTCCCCCTTTATCTCATCCTTATCTTTACTTGAAATACACCACAAATTTCTTCAACCGTCCTAAGCCTAAAGAAGAGAAAGAGCGAACAGCTTTTGAAAAATTTTACATATTTTTTCCCATCTTTACGTTTCCGATAACCGTTTTCTCTTTCTTCTTCTTTTCGATTCTTTCTTGCGATTCTTTTAGAGATTTCTTACTCGTTGATATTTACTTCTTGGATTTTTTTTATTCGTTGTATGGAGTGGAACCAGCAGCCTTTTTGAGTCCTACTATCCCTCTCGGTTTTTCGATTAGATGAAAATGAGTTTCATCCTTCGAATAATTTCCTTTAAAATTTGTCCATAATGAATTTTCGTTACTTCGATGGCTTGCGCGACTTTGTATTGATCTATATTTCTTCTTCTTAAATTTTCAGCAAGTTGACAACAAATACTTCGTTGCATTGTAAAAGAAGAAAACCATTCTGAACACAAATTTTTTTATTTTTTTTATTTTCTTACTTCTTTATTTTTCGTTATTAAACTTCATTTAAATCATTGTTTTATTCTGTTTTGCATTTTTATACGTCTCCCAAGTTTTCCTCCTTTTTTACATTTTTGCATGTGTTAATGTCCGCCACGTCTAAAGTCTCCTGATCTATATTTAGAAACATTCTACTTTTACTCTATCAAAGTTATAACATGTAGTGTGATCGCATACCGTCGTATGCATCCTCTTTGAAGTGCGACAGAATTATGCTAAATTTGCATAATTCTGTAACAAAAAAAAAGTAAAACAAAAATTTTGTCGCACTTCAACTGGGTGGGTATTGCATTACGAAATGCAATACGATGCCAGGCGCCCCAATCAAAACAATTACTATTTGTTTACGTTAGCATAATTTAGTGTAATAATTCGTGTATAAATAGCCAGGCAAGAATTGAATAAAATTAATTGCTATCAAACAATTCAATCAAGCGTTTAACTCGCTGAAAATACAAAGCGTTAAATCCGCCTAAATTCAAAGTTAGGGAACGTCTCTTGCCGAGCTTCATCGGCACTCCATGAGACGGTTAGACTTGGCGCACAGAAGCCGAGCAGCTTAGGGCTAAACCGCGGTACACCGAATAATAAAAATAAACTAAACGTTCATTTATATTACACCGCATCAACCAATATTTTTATTACAAACAATTCGGAAAAAACGGGTAACTTGAAATGAGACCTGTTGTTAAAAGACTTGACTGCTATCGTTTTTTACACTCACCACCAATTAATAAGAAAGCTTCACGGACTCTGCAAAGTATATACCATGTTGATCAGCATCAAATTCGGACTTAATTTAAGCCTACCCATCTGCCTGTTTATCCGTCTATTTTATCCACTCGTCTGTATAATGTGTCCTATAAGCACTCTCGCGGTCGCCAAAATTAAGATTGGCATTGAAAATATTTCAAATAGATTAAAGCGCATACCCTCGGAGCAACATAGACTAAAGCACTTCTGCTGCTTTGGCTTGTTTTCCGTTGCTCACTCTGTAAACTGCAACAGATATATAATAAAAAAATCGAACATGAAAACGGAAAAGAAAGAAAATGATGGCATCTTATTTGGTTTCTCCTTTTCACACTATGACGTGGAATAAATTTTGGGCGCTCACTAAATGTAATCATAAAAATTTTAAAAACTCGCCTTTCCTTCTGAGTCAATTCCAAGTCTAGCGTCAAGTGTGAGTACTTCTGCTTTGGTCGCGTCATCGGATATGTAGAAGACATATTTTTGTTAAACTCCCATGTAAGAAAGATATGGGAAAAAAGGACCTTAAGAAAATCACTTATAATAAGTAAAAGTTTTTCTCGCTGTCTTCATCTCTTATACAAAGGATGCATAAGTGGCTCGCATCAGTTTCTTTATCCTTTGATTTTTCTTATCATATATGCGATCTTTGCTATATAAAAAATTTGCCGGACACACACATGCAAAAATTGATCGATATTTGTAAACTTTTTCTTTTCAAGGCGGTTCTGAAAATGTAAGGAACACTAATGCTTATATTCAAAAACCTTTAGAAGATGCCCTTGTGAGACATTCAAATTGTTAACTTGTCTTTAAATAGTGTTTGCTTACGCTCTCATCGAGGCGTTTTACCTTCGAGGCGATTAGGATAAATATTGTATCATTGTTTGTTAAACAAGTTTAGACTACTAAGTAGAAAGATTTTATTTAACTTGTCGCAAATCATAAGCCGATTAAACAAATTTACATGTATTTGTACGCTCAACTGTTGATAACGGTTTGCTTAGGTTTAAGCACTTCAAAACTACAAGAACATAGTAAACGTAAATGTATTCCATAAGGTTTGAGAACTGAACTCTAAGAACCGATAAGTAAGACCTATGTCAACTTGCAAAATTTCGAATCCCTAAGGATATTTTTGTATATACTAACCATATACAACCATATATAAAGAGAATGGATATCTTCCTCCTAAAGTCGATTTCATAACTTAATGAAATCAAAAATATAAAAAGAATTTTATTTTTATGTTGTATATCACTTTTAGCGCACAGTTTGTGTGCGTTGCCTGTACGCCCAATGTCTGCCCATCAAAGTTTTTTTTGTGGTACTCAACCCGCAGATCGCAAATTTTTTAAATATTTTGGTTGGTATTTAAGGAATTCTGGTCCTGGCAGGAACCGTATTAAAAATGGTTTGGATCTGATATTTTGAAAACGTCGCTATCGATCACAATATCGGTGAGCAATTGCAGTTTGACGTAGCAAGGCGGATGAGAAAAATTTGAAGAGAAAGCAGCTGTTTTTGAAACCCGCTTAAGAAAAACAAACTTTTATGTAGTAACAAGATGTGCTTAACTATACGGTGTTATAAAGTGGCAAATTCGGACATGGCTTCACATGGACGTGGCGCCTTTGCCATAACAAGTACGCGTTCATATGACCCCAATTCCTAGTTTTTTCTATTTTTTGACGAATATAGACGAAAAGTAAGATTAGCCGAAATAGTGTATTAGTCGGGCTTGGCCTAATCTAACGTGTTCCTTATATATTTTGTGTAACAGCTATTTAAAATTTCAACTTCAAAGAGGAAGGTTCTAAAAGTTTTGTCTGATTTGGAAAACGCTTCAAATTGTAGCAGAGAGTCGTATATGATTGAGAAAAATCAGATAAAATAATTTACAGTAGAATATATCTGTAGCCACTTAACTGCTGGGTCTGCAGGCGGACCTGTTTAAAAGCTTATTTTCTCCTAAATCGGTTCACAACTTGGAGACTATGGAAATTTTCCGATCTAAATATTTAATATAGATGAAGACAGCAAAGCGACAGGTGTTTATAATGCGTTGTAACCCTTCTTTTCCATTTTCGTATATATCTGCCTTTTATGTCTATATATGCCTTTTTCCAATACCGTAGGCATCTTTGATCAGCTTAGTTACTGTAATAATTAAGCCTTAGAGTAGGCGCACTCTATCTCTATGCTGTTTAAGCAAATTACTCAACATACTTGAAATTATAGGATTAATTCTGCTTTTTCGGCACGCGTATAGGTGGAATAACTTCCGCAAAGAATTTTGTTTAGATTGCATATGTCTAACATGATAGTTTTTGTTTGTAAACAATAAGAGACAAAAGATGTACAATTTTGACCACACATTGGTTATTGCTAAAAATAAATCGGCTTACATTGCATTCATTTTCAGCTTTATCTCCTTATACGTAAATGTATAGATATATGCACTAAAGTAAATACGTTGGACTTGTTTTATTTAATGTAATCTCTTCAAATGTTACCAATAATATTATTTATTATGATGAACAACTGTTGATGACAATTACGATATCATTTTAGAATTAGGACGAGTAAGTGCAATGCTTTTTTTTTTGTTTGCATTAGTGGAGAAAGCGCCTCTTGTTTGCCTCAAAACTTTTTGCCTCTCAATTGTATGGAATTTGTATTTTCTCAATTATATAGAATTTGTATACGGAAATTATTGAGTACGAATATACACATTAATCTCGCATCGATGAGGCTTTTTTTCAATACCTTTCGGTTTATTTCTTGGAGAGCTTGGGGAAAAAAAGTAACTTGGAAAATTACGTTTTTTTCCGACTAAATCTTTTACACTCTTCACCATTGTGTTAAGAAAGATTGAAAGAAAGGAAAAATATAAATTTGCCTACCTAATAATATTGGATAGGCGTGGCTGATTTTTTCTATTTTCGTAAAATAATTTTGTGGAAATTTATGTCGTTTGTATCTCTGTAGTTTATGAGCAACAAGCAAGAGACACGGAAAGCTAAGGTGTTCTCAGTTTTGGTTACATACAACGGGAGAATATGTGCCATAGATACCTTCCCAGTTGGGCTCATGGACGGATGGACAAATTAACAGACAGACAGATGGTCAGACGAAGCTTGAAGCATTGTATAGCTCGCTTCCGCTAGTTATAAAGGTATTAAAAAAAATTAAATTTTGCTAAATTGGGTAGAAATAATGCTTTTTGTACAAGTGCTACAGCATCGCCATTACATTCAAAAGTTTGCAAACAAACTGTCTGCAGTTGCTAAGGTCAGAATCATATCAGGTCAGTATCATATATATATTCTGGTTGTCAATACAAATTCTTCTGCACTATGTTTTTCCCGTAGAATTTAAAGTTCAAAATTTGCACACCATACATGTTTAAATATAGTAAGATATAAATAACTGTTAAGAACTTGTCAAATAGAGAGATACCATTCAAATTATTAACTTATTAAATAAAAATGAAATGGAGAGCATTATCACTCAAATATACGTTTTTATATTTTTTAATAATCCATCTCAGTAATCGTAACTGTGGACCAGCACATTTGGATCAAATTCTGAAATAAAACATGCCATAGCCGGTGGTAAATTACTCTCAATATAAAATTGATGAATTGTTCACTTGTTATGGAATTTAGCCCGTTGTACATAAATGGAGTTTTCCTTTCAAGTTTGGCGGGTTTAAGGGAGCAATAACAATAACGCCTAAGTGGTATAAACGTTAGGCCAAGTTTCAATCACACTCCCTCCCGTTATACGCACACTAATGTATCAGTCAATATATCAATATTTGCTGAGGCTGACGGTTAATGCCATTCATAACAACACTGAAAACTTCGCGCTCAATTTCTTTAATTCATTTCTTCAAAAAAATCAAATCGCTAAACATTTGCCAAAAAGAAACAATATAAAAATATGGAATTTGAAAATTATGATAAAACAGAAAAAAGTACATGACCGTTTGAGTCCCAAGCAGCGCGTTCGCGCTGTTCAGATTTTATGTTGAGAAAACCCAGCACATTTCGAGCATTGTGGACAACTGACGGTGCGTTACGTATTGTTGAAGTCGGGCGGTCAGACTTACTAACGCAAGTAGATCACGCAGCTCCTTTTAATGTAAAAAGTACATTCTACAATAGATGAAATAGTACTATAATAATGTGCTTGCAGATTTTCTTTTTCGATTCATTATACCATTTAGGGACGCACCAAATTTAGAAAAGTTAAATAGTAAGTCGACATTAATTTATCTCTTACTTTGTGCGTTGCTTCGTCTCATCATTTTAAAACACACAATTATTAATAATGAATAGAATTATTAACTGAAGAATACGGAAGAATACATCCGATCATTTCAAAAACTGCAATAAAAGTGACGGAGCGATGTAAAAATGGTATTTCTCGACATAAAATTAAACAAGCGCGATCGCGCTATTTGGGATTCTTCGACAGTGTTTTTTCAATACCGTCTAGGACTGAAACGGTTAATGATGTTTAGTCAGGTTTGATATGGTTTTGGTACCGTAAGTCTGCCAATTTTTGAAATGTTTAATATTGTTTAATCAAATTCAATCAAGTTTAATAAACGACTGAGTAATTTCGTGTTCTTTTCTCCCTGCAAACCATTATGTCGAGCTCTTGTTCGTATTTTTATAAATTTTTGGCAACAAAATTAAATAACAGCAGAATATGGAAGAGAAAATACGTGCGATATTAATCAATTGAATCTACATTTATTTTTAGCCGACTTTGAATTGGCTACCAAGATACTGCAGCTGTCATTGCCGTTACTGATCAATATTTTCAAACTGTTTAAGACTTACACCAGATTCGTTTGAAATGACTTTGCTATAAAATGCATTCATTGCAATTTTTTCTTTGCTTTTAAATCGATGGCAAGTGCATGTAATGCTTACGATTGTATAAATTAGACAATAAATAGAAGCAAGTGGGGAAACCTCACGAACCTTGCATACTCATCACCTCAAAGTATTATTTAAAATGAATTATACTTTGTCAGTTGTGGAAAAATTTAGAAAGATTTTGCAATTTTACCCGCCAAAAAAGACCTTTTAAGCTGCACCGAGATGAAAGAGTGCCGCACTTTAATCTTGAACGGATATGACTAAATCGCTTCAAAACTACATTTGCTTAAAGGGATATCTGATACCTTGTTCTATGTGAGTGTTACAAAAGAAATAATAAATTTAATATACTATTCTCCTTAGGTGGCTTTTATTAAAAAAGTTAGGCAATTCATTGCAAAAAATAAATTAACAATATAGTGTAATACTATTTTAAAATGCTTCCTTCATAAATTGTTTCGATTTGAAAAAAGTCAATTTTATGTTTTTCTGTTTTCTTATCGGTTTTTTGAACCAAGAAAAATTCATCCAAATTGATGGTTGCAGAAGCGAAATGGTGAACGCCATATATAAATGAAAATGAATAAATTCCAATATGTCTTCTTAAATGATAATCGCATTGGGCAAATCTGTTCCACTCAACAACTTCAGAGTATGAAATTTACTTGTATACTAAATTTATGTGGAAATCCCTTCTGTGAACTAGCAGCAGTAAGAGGACAATTAAAGGTAAATTTTGCTCTGGTCATTGAAGGCGAACGTTCATTTAGAAGAAGTCCTTCGTTTCAGGAACATGAAAATATTTTATAAGAATTATTGGAACAAAAATCTGCGGACGTAACCGGTAACTTGGACGATTTTGAAGTAGATGAAGAGGAGGAATTATCTGGCTGGGAAAATAGTATTGAGACTAGTGATTTAGATAGTACTGATGATAATAGTCTCGAAAATGATTCGGAGGTATTTTTTCTAAATATTAGGTTAACACCTCTTGCAGTTTTCCTTTCGTTGCAGGATATATCTATACTTATATCAGAACTCTCGAGCTATATAACAAATTGCAGTTAAAGGTTTTTTTGGTCTTTATATCTCATTGTTTTGTGGAAATTACAGAATTTATACATATGTGTGTAAGTTGAAAAACCATCAAGCAAATATTGCTATTAAAAAAAGTTTGGAGAACATATCAAGTGAATGGAGCTTCGCTCTACTTTATGATCAAGTAAATATATTGTACAGGCTGTCATCTTGCTGCTCATAAATATATTGTACCGGTCTTCTTCTTGCAGCTCATATGTTTTACAGGTCATCCTCTTACTGCCATAAATGTATTGTAAAGAAAATAGGCGAATATTTCGGTGAATCGTATAATCCTAATAAATATATAGTCAATAGTAAGCAGCATGTACGGGTAGTATATGAAAGTGCTTAAGCTTTTCAAAGGATACGCCTACAGCGCCCACACGCCTATCCTACAAAAACTTTTATTTTGAAAATAGAAAAAATCAATCGCGCCCACTACATATTTTCAAGGATAAAAATTTAGTTCTATTGATTTTTTTGCCTCTTTTAGGGTAACTATTATGGGTATAAAATATTCGGTCACGACCGAATACAATTTTCTTATCAACTTGGTCTCTTAGAAAATCGGTAAATTTTTATGCAGAGCCATTTTATTAAATGTGGTATCTTCGTAGCAATATAAGAGAGATGGCCAATAGATTCATTGCCGATATTAACCTTTGACACATTCAATTAGGTAAAAATCTTCACACTTTCAAGCATGTATGACATTGAGAATCTATGACTAAGAAAATAGGATTACGATCATTTAAAGTCTCTGAAGGGCTAGTCAGCAAACATTGTACGAATATATGTGTACTAGTTATACATTTTAACCCACCTCTCTCCATAGGTATTATGCATGCACTGGCACGACATTGAGTTAAACGTCGAGACTCTTGCCACTCAGGCGATTAAGTTGTAAAACTAAATAAGTTTAGCTCGCATATTTTCCAAAACACTAAATGAGAATGTTTGAATAAATTTGTTTACATGTATTGTGCCGCTTTAAAAAATAAACGCATATTCGTTCTCAATTGTTTTGCATGTATTGTGCCGCTTTGAGAATAAGCGTATATTCGTTCTCAATCATTCAATAGGTCTTTATAAAAAAGCCTCATCGATGAGAGATTAATATGTATATTCATTCGTACTCAATAATTTCCGTATACAAATTCTATATAATTGAGAAAATACAAATTCCATACAAAAGAGTTTTTGATTCGAACAATCACTTGAGTACACACAGGAACGCACATTCATAACTAATTAAATACTAAAAAAAAACATTCAAGTTTTTATATATTTATTTATATATTATTATTATTATATTTATTTATATATTCAGTCGATGAGATTTCAGTTTTCGAATATCTGTAACAGGATCTTTTTGCAGCTGACGCTTCTTTTCTTCTATAATAAAATCCATCATTTCAGTTTGATGATCCCTCATTCGCTTCATGGCATCATCACAATCCGCTTGTACGTCATTCAACTCCTTTTGCATTACTTTGTGTCCATGGCTCATGAGACTACTCACCTTATTAGATTGTTGCAAGAGCCTTTTTAGTTCATTGGAAATTTTGTCTCTTTTCAAACTTTCAAACGCCTGGCGCACGATGTGGTGATTCATCTACGTCTATTGAGAACATAACTAGTTTCGGTGTCATGCTACTCTTTTGATTGTCAAAGCAAAAGTTTATAAATATTTAAAGAAATCTACAAATTTTTATACGTCATATATACTAATCTAGTGTACGTATATAGATATATATAGATATATATATATATATATATATATATATATTTGTTCGTTAAAATGTATTGTACATATACGCAAAGTTATGAAATATTTACAACGTTATAACATAACACACGAAAGACAAACTATGAATAAATTTTTTTTTAAGTTGCGATATTACAAATAAATATTAAATTTTAAGATTCCAATCTGCTCTACGACTTATCATCTATTATTTTTAAATTTCTCTCATTATAATTTCAGTTTTTAAATTTTAATTGAAAGAAAAAAAAAGGAAAAATAAAAGAAAAACAGTTTCAGACTGAATCTTAGATACCTACCATTTAAAACAAGTCGATACAAGATCACAGCAGTTTTTTAAAATTGACGAAATAGTGCAAATATATTTTTTTTTTTCACGCAAATACATTTTTTTTTAAGTCGAGCAGAATTTATGTATGAATGGAGACAAAAAAAAAACAGTGAGAAAGTTTTACTCGTAATAGAGGCTTGCGTGCATCCAAGCGTTCATAAATTGGTAACATTATGCATTTACGATGACACGACTGTTAACGCTTACATACACCTTTCCCATTTATTTACCAATTCCATTAAACAAAAATTTTGACTATCACCATACCATGACTTTTTTTTTTTCTTCTCTTCTGGATTCAACAGATTGACCGTTTCTATTGAATTGTCTCTCAAAACCGCTTTCCCGTTACAAGAAGCGCTAGTTCCTAAAATCCTTTGACGTATTTCTCGAACGAAAAAAACAAAACTGACAGTTAACATTAATACGTGTAAAGCTTAAGAGCAACTATCTACAAAGAGAAATTGTAGAAATCGCTCGCGTTGTTGTATGGTTTTTTTCTCTTTGCCATCTAAAAATGAAAATTGCATTTTTACATTTATTTAGTTTTTGTTGTTTTTGCCAATTATTTTCTTCTGATGGCACCTAATGTGAATTATTTATAACTTTTATAGTAATTTTAATGTGGATAAGCCGGCATATTTAATAGGTAATGCCGACTCGGATAGCCATTCATCACGATGATAAGCAGCTATCGGCTGCTCAGAAGTCGCTATCAAATATTTCTCATCACTTGATCCCTCCTCGGCTCGTTTGCTTCCTTTACCAACAACCTTATAAAGATCTTCATCGAATTGAGATAATTGAGCCACCTCTTGCATTACTTCTTTACGCATAAAGAAAGGGGTATATAAACGCGTGTAGTTTTTCGCATATAACATATGTAAAGCATGCTGTATAAGAGCCTGTTCTAAGAATACAGCTGGGCCAGTTAAAAAGTACCCCCGTCCACCGGAAACCACGGCGCCCTTACCACCATTCATTCCATCAATCATAACGATCAGATCTACATGCGAATACTTGGCTTGTTTCTTACAATCGCCATACGTGCGTTCGACTTTATTTTCATCTTCATCATTAGACACCGGTACTGATTCATGCAAATGATTGCCCACCTCCCGCAAGGCTAGATTACGTTTCTGTTCGTTTGCTTGCAATAGGCTTTCATTTTCAATCATTGCCTGATCAATCAGTAAGCGCACTTTTTTAATCTGATTCACCGATAACTCGGACAGTTTTTCAATGTTGAGTTCAGTGAAAGGGCTTTGCAATTCTGTCGGTATCTCATCTGACTCATCGCCTAACGGTTCCCTTTTTTTAATTTTCTCACCAATCGACTTTGCTGCAGAGATTTTTCACTTTATTCAAATTGTCGGCTCGGTGACGTCTTCGTCGCCATTCCATATCTTCAGAGATGACCGTCTCGACATCTTTGAAACGCTTTTCTTGATTTCTGCATACAGCATCGGGATCACCGGCTTTATCACTTCGGAATAAATCTAAATCCAGTACCATTTTCAAGAATGATGAAATTCTACTATTTGCTTGCAAATGCCAAAAAGTGACCACGAAATGTTAATGAATCGTTTTTCATAAGCTTAGGCATTTAACTAATATGGCCACTCTACCAAAAAATTATCAGATGTAATGAAATAATAAGAAAATACTTAACATCTAGAGGAGATGATAGAAGAGCAAGAGCGACCAAGAAAGAAGAATCGGAAACAATCAGGAAACCATTAAAACCATTAAATGGATTAACAATTTCTTTTATATATATATATTTATTTTTATATATATTAATAAAGCTATTATATAAATAAAACTATTTATATTTAAATATAAATTATATAAATTAATATACAACAACAGGAAAGGCCAGTTTCATTTTCCCAATGATAAATTAAAGCGGTTGAAAAAGTGTTTGTTGCTATAAGCTCCAACTAGACGATAAGTTATTTAAAATTAAATTTTGGATTTAATGACAACGAGTGCTTTTTACGAAATTTTGGGACATTTAAAGTCGAATGCCCAGTTTGGTTGGATTCATCATTAAGAGCCATTAGTCTTTTTCTGGTTCCGGTTGTTCTAAACTTGGATTCCACACTTTTATTCGATATCCGAACTATTATATCTTTTAATTCAGTTTCATAATCCGTTTTCTGCAAATAATCTTGAAATTCTCTTCGAATATTTTGTATGGACATTTTGCGCTCTTCCGATATAGAGATTTTTTTACCATTCGCTGTTTGAAAACCTGCTAAATTAAAAAAAAAATTATAAAAATTAGCATCAAAAAAGTGTGAGGAATATCAATGCCATACCTTGTTTATTTTCTTGGAACTTAGATATCTTCTCGTTTTGATCTAAGATTATTGAGGCAAATATGTCATTGTCATCTTCATCCCAATTTGGACTTATCCCAGTTTTACGCTGATTTTTACTCTGACTGGGTGGTACTAGAGCTAAAAAATTTTGGATTAATTTAAATATTGTCTCATCGCAGATTTTAAAAACAACTTACTTTTATTTACGTTGTACGTGCCCCCTTTCTCGATATAACCACGATCTGAAGCTTCTCCTAAAAAGAATGTACAAATTACAAAGTTAGGATTGTTAAAAAAAGCCTATAAAGAGTAACTTACTTTCTGAGATAAATTATCATGATTGTCATCAACAGCGGCCTTGAATTTTTCCTCCAAATTTGATTTTCCCTTGCTCTAAATTCACAGCTATAATTTCTTTTCGGTTTCTCCCGTAATATAAATAAAGTGGACCGCTCCAAATTTCTTAATTTGCTCTCAGGCGATGCTGTAGGACTGTTAAAAGGCGTTGTAGAAAAGTCCTCAATAATTATATCTACTATTGTCTTCTTTTTATTAATATAATTTATTTATATAATATAATAATAGACAACGAACATTGAACAATCGTCCTACCAAAAAGGCAAAAAGGCTTTGCAATTTTGCAACTGGACGCTGGGAAAGTCAGAAACATACCTTACTGAAATCCGCCTGAATGGGCGAGTAGGCAAGAGTCTCGACAAGCAACTCAATGGTCGTTGGTTCAAATCTCAAATGCAGCAAAGAAAGCCGAAAACTTAAATGCTAACGCTTTTAAGACTTTAGCTTTAGAATTTATTCTCTGGCTAAATTTATAATAATAATAATAATAATACTTTACTGAAACTCCCCAGCACTAGTTTTTAGCTAAAAGCGTATCAATACTTTAGCAAAGTAATTAAGAAATATCAGGAAGCTGTAAATTCAGAACCGTACAAGAAACAATTATGGCTAAACGTATTTTGTATACCCGCTCTATGATATGTTTACAACGAGCCTGCGTAGCCAAAAATCCAAAATTGTTAACCAGTAAAAATGGACGCAAAATATTTATAGCTACGTTTGACGATTTACTTCGAACCTTAAAAGAGATAATTATTGCTCATACAGCGGGTAAAAGCCCGGAAGAAATAAAACATGATGCTGTCAATTTAATATTGAAAATTATGTTAGCCATGCAAACTCATAGCGAAGAGACATCGAATTAAGAGTTTTTTTGTTTTGTTTTATTAAACAAAAACATTAAAATATAAAAGTTAAAATTAATTTCAGTTTCAATTTAATTCGCTATAAAATTAAAGCTTACATATTGAATGTATGAGAATATGGATGAAAAGCTCTACATCACCAGGCAATGTTTTGATGTTGAGCATATTAAATGCTGTCGGACATATAAAAGCTTTTATATCCGGCATTTACAGCTTGCTAGAATGTTCTATTGGTTATTATTTTCGTTCTTCAGAAGAAAGTCTCGAATCGCATACACCGACATGGTTAAATATTTTAAATACTTTACGCATGACATTGGATAAACTTGAACTTATGCCCATTCATGCTTTTTCGCTTTACATATATTTATTTTGTATAAAATGGAAAAACTACCTAACGCTGGTGCTCAAATTACTTTCCTGCAAGATCTAAGTCAACTAATAGAGAATCTAAAGACAGAGTAAATTAAAAATATTCTTTATTTATATATGAGAATTGAGTTTAAAAACAACAAAAAATGATATTTCAGATCCGATTCAGAACCTGCCAGGGCCATAGTGGTGCCATGATATCGTGGTGTTGTAAGATAATTTTAAAAGAACCACAAAATGTGAAAAAATCCTTATATATGCTGGCAAAGCATTTGCAAATTATATCCACACAAGCCGAAAGCTGGGGCCGTCGGCCTTAAAAAAGAAATCATAACTACAAAGTGTGAATTTTTTAAATTATATCTCAATATCTGATAATAATCATGTATTTTACAACTTTATAGACGTAAAGTTTTGACTCGTTGCCTGGCTATATATGCCTTGTTTCCTTTGCAAAAGTACGTTTGGGTTTTATTTAATTTTATTGCATATATATACAAGTAGAATGAAATTTCTTTTTTCCAGTGGTTCTTCCAAGAGTTTGTTGCGTACAGCAAATGATGAATATCGTTCTAGTTTACGTGAGCTATCGATGTTATTAGCGGATAAGAAATTTATCGAAGTCAAGCCCCTAATTGTTCAGAGTATTGGAATTTTAACAGAAAATCCTGTGCCGAACTTGGAGGATGTACCCTATTTAGGATGTCGCCTTATACGATTATTTTACACTTGTAATTTTCTTACGACTCTACCGGAGGTGTGGCGATTGGATTTTCAATTCAATACTTAGGAGGATATGTATCATGAAGCAATTTGCATTTCCTTTCATTACAGGCACGATTGCCCTTGAAACTTTACTGTTATAATGCACTAAACTAGCTCTTTCTATATCCATTTCGAACCTCGCAATTCGAAGCAATTTCCCGGCATAGTTTAAGAAAAGAATTAAATACTACAAAGAAATAGAAACTTTATAAAAAAAATAAATGATGAGTGTATTGAATGTTTCGCCCATTTTGGTCAAAGTATAGATTTTATTACCTCAACCACCAATGTTAATGCAGATACCTTCAGTTGATAAAATCCTCACTGCTCCTTAATCCTAAATATTTTCACCTGATGATTTTAAAACATCAAATATTTTTGCGACGAAGTGTTTGAACTTCTAATTCCGATTCAACTGTAAACTATTCGTATCCGTTAACTAATTCGGTTTCGATTCCTAACTTGGTCATTTCAGAAAACGACGGTTTAGGTGGTTGAAGGTCTCTAAAATATAGCTGTGCGGACATGCATATATATTTGCATTATATTTTGGGAATTAATAAAAGACGTGACAATCTTAACCTACGTGAATATAACGCAATTTTCCATCAGTCCAGAACCTTCATTGTTTAAGAATTCACCAGCAACTGTTGAACAATTTAAAGAGAAAAGTTTGTTTGTTAGTTAGTTTTGGTTTTTGCTAATTCCACTATTTTGTTTTTGTCTTTTGTGTATCACTTGTTGCAATGTATTTGAACTTCGAATTTTGTTACTTTAGAGAGTAAGTAAATGAGCGACCACCTGTTAGAATGTCAATATTGGAAATATTTATTCTCCTTTCTCAGCATCACATAAAAATACATAAAAATACATGTGCATAAAAATAAATACGAAATTTTTAATAATGACGAAAGTGTAAATGAGTGTAAAATGCAAGGAACGGCTTCTTCCATGAAAATTCTCGCAAATACACATGGTTTGTAACTCACAACATTCATTATGAATTCTTGTAGCTTCCTTTTGGAATAAGGCAATCTCCTGCTGTTTTTTCGAGATATAGTTGGTATACTTAAATCATGCTCTGTCGAGCTACTTGGTGTTATTTCAATGATTTTTAATCAGCCATTAAAATCACAAATTCACAAATGTGGAAATAGACATCAAGTTGGGAACTATAATTGTTCAAGTATTTGTATAGAAATTGCGTCCATCTGAAAGTAAACGTATAAAAATTTGCCGTCAACTGAAAATGATTCTCAATAATTCCAAACATGTGAGAATAAGCGCCCACATTTGTTTACAATTTCTAATAATAGTGGCATCGCCAAATTGAGTGTCTTCCCCAAACTGTTTGAGCGAATTTTTACTTTTGCTATTAAATCTTAAATTTCTCCATTCCACCGTGACTTTCGGAAAGGAAGATCGATTGTCACGAATTCCGTAGAGATTAGTTGCATTTTTTCAAGGCTTTTTCCTGTGGCTCTCGCACGGATGTACATACTGGTTTTAGTAAAGCGATTAACTTATTTAACCACAACTTATTGATCTTCACACTCCAATCCCCTGGCCTCCTTTGTATTTAGTGAAATGAATAAACTATTTTTTTTATAACAGATCGTTTAGGGTTCTCTTTAACGCCCACACTTCAGATGAATTTCTCGCGATATCTGGCGTTCTTCAACGCGGCCGCGGAGGCCCCCTTTTATTTAATTTATACATAAATGATCTCACCTCGGTAATTTAATCCGTCCTAATATTAATGTACTCTGACTATGTTAAACTGCTGTTTTCCTTCTTCTTGCAATCGCAGTCGTATCAACTTCAAATTAATTTAAATAGTTTGGTTACATGGTGGTCATTAAATTTTGTGAAATTAAATCTAAAAAAATGCAAGAAGCGTTCCTTCTCAAGGAGGAAATCATTCAATGCTGAATGTTTCATCGATTCACATAAGTTGGAAAGCGCAGATTTTCCCATCAATTTAGGGGTTAATTTCGGCCAAAGATTACGTTTTAATTTGCACATCGAGTTCTCTTTAAGTAAAGCTTCGTTGGCGCTAGTTTTCGTTAAGAGGTGGTCCAAAGAACTTAAAAATTCTTCCATGTTACTTAGACCAGTATTGAATATGCCTCGGTTGTGTGGTCGTCTTCCCTTAGGTGTTATGAAGTTCCAATGGAATTAGTTCAAAAGCAATTCTTGCTGTTTGCTCTTAGGAATTTGGGTTCGGAGCCTTTGACTCTCCTCCTACTTATGAAAGTAAGTTGCTTCTGTTATCCGTACCATCGCTTGAGAAACTTAAATTTATTCTTGGTGTTTCCTTCTTAATTAGTTTAATTAATGGTACTATCGATTCGCCCACATTACTTGGTGAAATGAGCTTTAATATCCCCAATCGTTTCTCTATGAGCTTCATTATCATTACACCTAGTCAATGTAAATGTATTTGTGAGCAATTTAATAAGCAGTTTAGAGTTGTTTACAGAAATCTAATGATATCTTTCAATATGTTGTGTTTAAACTAACTTGCAAGTTAAATTTAAAACTTAGACAAGAAATTAATTACTATATTATTGACATTAGAATAAATTTTCGCTTTTATTTTTTTTTCCTTTTCATTCATTCTTGTGTAGGTTTCTCCAAAGTTTTTTTTTTCTTCTTTTATAATAGTCAATTTATTATCTTTAGGTTACAGAAATTCATAGATGGCTCAGTCGAATGAACGAGTGTCGCTGAATCATTCGATGATAAAAATGTAGCCGCATATATTTAAAATCTTTCCGATTCGTACGCGTAAATTAAAAAAACTGAAACGTTTTTCTATTTTGCTTACAATTTCAAAAATGTTCTGCCTTCTTTTTTTTGAAGAGAGGACAAAAGTAAATAAGAAACGAAAGGCACAACAATTTGTAACAGCCGCCTAAGTGGATGTAGGGGTTTCGGTCGGTCTTCTTGTCCTCTGCTCCTTACAAGAGAATAGTGCGCATTGTAATAACGGAATACCGTTAATCAGTGTCTCTTTTCATGATTCTCCGGTCATATAATGCCACAATTCGAAGGGAGAAGTTATGAAAAGAGAACAAAGTCCCAAGTCCGTCTATATAGATTAATGGTCGGCTTTATACTTGAAAATGGAATGCTCTTTCTTCTTCGGTTACTACCGATGATTGAGAAAAAGACTGACAAGAAAGAAACAGATCGAATCACTCGATGAGTGGTTTTTGAAGGTCAATGTGAAGACATCATGGTGCCTTGTCGTGTTTGTATACAAGTAAGATTAGAAAAATTTAAATTTTAAATTGTGCACATTAGTGACGAGATGCTAACGCACATCTTACGTGTTATGCCAATATAAGTGTGCAAGTAATTAAAATAATTATAATAACAAATAAAATTTGAACACTTAATACACTCACGCTAAATGTCGAGAATAATTAATTTACAAACCAGGAAAAGAAAAGGAAAGAAAAGGCGCAACTAGATAAATGAAAGAAAAATTATATTAAAAATTGTTTAAAACTTGCATTCTAAGAGGATAAAATAAATGGTTAAGAACTTGTAACGTTTCTACGCGATGCGGCCTAGCTCTTCTAAGGTAGAGCGGTTACTCTTGGCCCGCGATTCCGCATCACAGAAAGAAACATTAGCTGTAATAAGGTAATAACTAGAAAAAACTTGCACTTACGCTGTCTAAGGAAACTGCAGATTCAACATATTCATAAGAGATCTTAGGATTCTTCGTTGGTTAGCTTAATAAGGTATTAACCAAAAGTTTTTTCGTCTCGAATAATAGCAATTCATAACGGAGGTACAAAGATTAATAGAAGAAGAATTGTTTAAATAATAGTTCCATGTACAACAAAATTCTTCTCACGGTTTACACGCCACCTTGAGGTGCCGTGTTAGGCGCGTTGCCAATTGTTTTAAATGGCTGGCTCCCTGTAGGCCTACTGTAATAAGCCCTGCTTATACATAATATACATACATAATACATAAACGCGATTAATACATCTAAATAAACCAGGCTCGCTCGTTGTGCGATGGTGTGCTGATATCTGCGAAAGAAAAATAAAAAAGAAAAAATATTGTGATTACCGAATTTTCTAACTAAAAAAGATCACAAACTTACAGTTTAGCCTATGGAAGTGTTGCATTTCGCTGAAACGATAATGGAGCATACGCTGTGGTTGTTTTTCAATATAAAATAAAATTAAACTAAATGAATAAATTATAAATAATAATAAGCAAGGACAAACTCAAACTTACCAATGGCATACAGCGAATCTTACATTACGGTGAGGCGACGAACGGGGAGTTGTACTTTATTTTTATCCTAAAACAAAATAGAAATAAGTAAATAAATAATATATAATAAAAATATTCTTAAATATATATATACCTTTATCTATTTTACTACCTGTATTACTTTGTATATAATATACAATTGTTCGTCGTTATGGTGACCGCATATGGTGACCGATGACCTGCATCTAAAATAGAACAAAAATAAATGAATAAAGGATAAATATTGAAATATGAAATAATATTCCTTTGAATGAGGTCACATTAATGTCCGTGAAGTTTTTTCTTCCTGTCAGTAGCGTAAACAGAACATATCCAAGTAAATTGATCCCGTGGATACCACCACTACTATCTATCGTCCTGAAGAATGCAAGCTGTAACACCACTGTCGCTTGCACGCGCTTACCTATGTTCCGCTCCACCATATGTTGTCGCATAGCCGCATAGAAGATGTCCTTAGACTTTGTTCAATGCTTCGTGAACCTCTCGTTTTGGAAAGACCCGCTTCAGGTATTTGCTGGTGAGGGTCAAGTTGTCTCTCTAGCCCTTTGCAACTTTTCGATCACTCACCTCTTCGCAAATGTCGCCTTCGTCTTTGGTTAGGTCATTTAGAAACGCTTGGCATACCAACTTCTCACCAATGTAACGCGCGACTTCATATCCTGTGAGCAGCCGCATGTAGCCTTATTCTTTCATGCTAGGATAGGCTGTGTGTAGATCTTCCCATCGTGGTGAACTAGTACTCTTCTTCGACCTAGTCTCCAATTTCGTACTCCATGATGTTGATAAGAAAGTAATCGTCCTCGGTTGCAAAACCTCTTGTCCACATGGAGACCTGAAAAATAATAATCGTGTTAGGTAATGTGGTGTACGGTAGGTAATAGTCGGCTTAGCGCAGCTACAATGTTTTCATTTGTTTGTTAAAAGTACGTTTAGGAACGAGTGCTGTGGCTTTTATACTTGCCAGCGAAAAATGGCTCGCATTGATGCAACAGTTGACTGTTTAAGACTATTTAATGACATTTCATATACTTTCGATCCGGAATTTCGCTATTTTTTCAAAGTGTGATTGGAAGAGAACCAATCGATATGGCCATCCTCCTGAACTGTAAATTTACAATCGGCTTAAGTATTCCACAATTTGATTGTGTTATCATGAGAGCCTGAAACAATTTGGCGTTTATCAGCCGAAAAGGTTACGGATAAAACATCCTGAATAAGCATAAGACAAGATTTAATCAATTGCAAAAATAAACTATTAAAAATGTATAATGAAAAATAATAGCCTTTGGGCTACAATAAATTTACTGGTCTGTGAATGCAGTAGTGATTAAGCACAGTTACGTGTTTTAAAACATCGTATGGATAAGTCACAAGCTGACGAAAAATCTCTCTTGAAAAAAGGAGTCTTTTTTGCTAGGAACCATCTTTATAAAACTAAATACGGCTTTGATCGTGTAGTAGAAGATTATATACAAGAAGCTATGCCTAAAGGGGATTTTAATAATCTTAGTGGTGCTGGAAAACCTTTGTCTAATGCACAAACGCAAAATCCCTACCTGGATTTCACTACCCATAAGCTGAATAAGATTTTACTGGACAATGGTTTTACACCGGAATGGATTACATTATATAAATTATGCATATATATAATGGTTGTACCCAATCAGGTTGTACAAATAATATCGACATTTCTATGCACGTTCGCATACACATTTATTGCTTGTTTCAAACGATCTCGTTTACCTAACATTTTTCTCCAGTTCACGCAGAAACGTGAGAATAACAAAGAAGAAAGAAATGTCGAAATTTATAGCTACAGCTAAAAATAGAAATATTGTTAACACACAAAAGGAAAGCAAATACAGACTGACTTTTACAATTATTCCCAATTTTAAACAAGTACAGACGCTTACTCTCAGATGTTACGAAACTCATCAGCTCCATTGTTTCTTCTTCCAGTTCACCAGTCAAATTTAAGCCGGCAAAACTTTGAAAATCTTGTAGTGCTTTAGTCCAGGCACTAGCATCGAGAAGACCTCCAAGCGAAGGACTACATGCAAACGCGGGTAAATAACTAAACTGTGACAGATACATCTAGAGAAAGATGACAAAACGTGGATATAGCTGGGCAATGTGCTTTAAAACAAAATGTAATTAAGTTTAAAAATAATTATGCCTGATCGTTGGATCATATACGCAGTGCAGTTTTTTCCTATTAGCAGCATGGTTTGAAGTTGATCTTCCTCACTTCCGAAATAAATCTGTCGCTTTACAAAACGCATATGCCATTTTTCAACTGTCTATTGCTATTTTTGTGATTGTCGGCGTTTAAACGCTCACGCGACAGCTGGGCGAGATTAAATCGACTGAGAATTTTGCAGTTTGCAGAAAACAAAATGACATCGGAAAGAACGAAGTAATAGATTTCGCACAATATGATTTGATTTGATATGATATGATCTCGGCGATAAAATTGTTCTTAAGAAGAAAAAATGTCCTTTTTACGCGAATACAACTGGCTTTAAATTATGTTTGAAAAAGGAAGAATACTTTAAGAATCAACACAAAGTTCCAATCGATATGCTAGTTCATGCAGGCCAATTAACTAGTTTTTTGACAAACAAAGAAAATAAAAATATCAAAACATAAAAAAATCTTTTGCTCCGTATAAGCTTGCGTGCAAATTCACTTGCCATTAATAAACAAATACTTACAAAAACTTATATTTAATTACAACGAAAATTTTCTTCATACCAAATTTTCATAAGCATTTTCACCATCACGTCAAGTCTGTCCTATTATATCTTCATTAGAAATAATTTTTGCTTGATAAATGAAAATTACACTTGTTACCATTTAGCAATGTACGAATTTCTGGTGCACAAAACTACTGCTAACAGATGATCGCGTCACTTTGTGTATATTCACAAACTTACTTTTATTATTTCTTCTCTTCTATAACAAAAATTATATCTCGTTTAAATGCTAATTTCTACGTCCCGAATGGATAACAAACATCCTTTATTTTGGTATATAATTTGAATGTAGTTTTCATTATAATAACGTAAAGTAGTTCCCAAATGGCGAAATTCCAATCGATATTTTGCACAACAAAAAGGAATTTTCCAAGCCGCCTTGTAATGGATGTCTCGATGGGTATCTTGACAACAAAGAAATATTGCAGTTTTTCAAATGTTTATACGTATAAATATGCATTACACTTGATACCTTTCTGTAATTAGAAATGTTAATTTGTAAAGGTTTTCATTTCTAATGCATCTTAATAGTAACTGATAATTGTGGAGTTTCTTCTTACGTTGTCACTCGTTCTAGAAGCGCGCCATTGCCTATTATATACAGATTTTTTCATACCACTGTCACTGTCACTGCGACATATTGGTTATATATGTATCCGTGGGATCAAACGCAAGAATTTATACAGAAGAAGTATTCGGTTCCTTCGTCTCCTTCATTAAATTCAAAACTGAAGAAGAAGCTTTGGAGAAAGCAAATCAAACACAACGAGGTCTAGCCGGTTACTTTTTCAGTGAAAACCTGCAACAAGTGTTTCGGGTGGCCAAACGCTTGGCAGTTGATATGGTAGGTGTCAACGAAGACTTAATATCAGCAGCTGAAGCGCCAGAATTTGCCTTCAAATTTTTGTACGTTTAATTGCTGTAGTTTATGAGAATGAACAAAAGACCAATTTTTCGTACCTTTTGGAAAACGGAGGTCATGTCAGCTTACGTGGTACTTAAGGCTTGCCCCATTTTCAATACCAACCTGCCTGCAAGAGCTCCCGATTTTTTGCCATATTTGATGATGATAGCTTCCTTTTTGGTGCAGGTTGCTTGTTCTTCTTCCTTTTTGGTGCAGGTTGTTTGTTCTTCTTCCTTTGAAGTGTTTATTGGTATACGTTTGTGTTTGACCCAATAAAAAGAGGCAAATCCTTGTTTGGGAAATGCAGAAAGGGACAAATTACGATGATGTCTCTAATATTAAAATAATATATTAATTAATAAGCAATATGTACGCAGCATTGTAATGTTTTTTCAGGCGCATCATCGAGAGGATATTAACGAAATCATCAAATCTTAATAAAATGCCTACCTACCATTCGTGAGCCTATACATTTATTCACCAATTAAAAAGTCACAGAATCGAGTCAAACTGACAAATTGTCACATTACATATTTATTATGTTATTTTTCTGTTCTTTTTAAATATTATTTTTTAAAATACAAAACAGCATTATTAGATAAAGATTCTTAACAATATATTTTATTTATTATGATTCCCCGGTTTTCGGGCAGGGCGTCCGTCTTGGCGCTCCTCTGTGTAGAAGATTTTAATTGTACTAATAATAATAATTTTTTTTTTTTGTGTGCTCTAAAGATTCTTCCTAAAGGGTATTCATATATATATTCAATAGAAGAGGGACTAGTTGACCGGGTATGTCAACAAAATTAGGAAAAACAAGTAAGAAAATTACGCGCGGCTTTGATCGATCAAACACTTACACCGTTTCCCTAAAAAAATTTACAAAAAGGGAAAGAAATAGGTTTTCATTCTCACCACCGTGAATCCAAAAAATATATACTCTATAATAGTGGGTGGACACGGCTGAGTTTTTATATTTTCATAATAAAAGTGGAAATTTATACGGTGTGTGGGTTGTGCTGTATAAGTAACATGCGTGTGTTTGCTGAAGACTATATCGTTAGTTGCGTTTTTTCATCCAGGACATTTTTCCCAACAGGCATTGCGCAAATGGACAGACTGAAGTGCTTAAACCGATTAAGAATATAATGTTGATCCAGAACACATGTACTTTGTGCGATCTTAACAAAATGAATATATCCCTCATCTTTTGGTAACAAAAAGTTAACTTGCCATTATGGCATAGACGAGTATGTGGATGTGAAATATGTCTGTATGGGAAATTTAAATTACAATTAAACAATTTAGCAATTTACTAAGCAAAATCTAGGTTTCTACTTTTAGCTTAGAAAATTTAGTAACTATTTGTTGCAAGTTTCCATTGTTTTGTTATGTTGTCGCTAAGCTTAAGATATAGATTCTATTAGAAATTAAACTGAAGGCCATGAATTAAATTTGTTTACTTACTTTACTCGCATTAATATATGTAGCCTTTATAATCAGACGTGATTTTACATTTCTCTTTTAGAAATAGAAAAATAAAAGAAATTTCCTTGCTTATTGTTACTTAAATGGCCGCACACTTTTTGGTATTATAGTATGAGAAGATAATCAGGAGGAATGTAATATATATATAGGAAGGTAATGTATATATATTTATTATTAAATACCCTCCACTAAATTTGCCCAATGAAATACTTCACCTGTCTTCCTTATAGTATGTGAAAAATTAACATAATTAAAAAAGTGGTTTATTTTTTGGAAGGTTTACATGGGAATGGTTTGAAAAGAGATCAGAAAGCAAGCAAAAAATTTTATCTATGCATACATGTTATATGTTTATGTGTCTAAGGCTATCGGCTTTATTAAAAGCACTTGATATTCGAACCCAAGAAGATCGAGCTGCTATTCGAGATTCCTTGCCTTCAATCACTCGGGCGAACTTTAATATATATTTGATATTATTTGTATATTTCATTATTTCTTTATATTTTGTAATTAAACTATATTTAATCAATGTCTTGTTAATTTTTGCGTGTTATACGTCCGCAACGTTTTTTCTTTTCATATTTCATGATTTTTTGCATGTTACTCGTCCGCCACGTAGGACAGAACAGCGTAGAGTGAATTTTGCAGTGTAAGAAGTGTTGCTGTACATGTGTATAATGGAAAAAGAGTGTGAGCGGGAATACATTCATAATTTGGCCGCGAAAATTTACATATATTGTTGGCAAGTTTTGAAAATAAAGAAATCACAGTAAACATAAACAACGAGTTTATAAAAAATAGTAATAATGAGGTTAATATAAAAGCAATACAACCTTTTTTATTGTAGATAGACATTTATCACTCTCTAAAAAATCGTTTGATGAATGTATAAACTTTAAAATAAATAGTACTTATTGCTTGTTCTTCACACCTTACAAAATCATACATAGTATAAATTAATAAAGAAAAAAAATGCACTTCAGTGCAAGATAAGTATATATTATGCAAATAACCTCAAAACTTAAAAAAACCAACTTCATTTTGTCTTTTGCTTTTTTTCTCTTCGCTTTATTGTTATTGTTATTATTGGTATTATAAATTTAGCCAGAGAATAAATTCTAAGACTAAAGTCTTAAAGCACTAGCATCTAAGGCTTTCGGCTTTTATTAAAAACTCTACCGCAATTGAGATTTGAACCCAAGACCATCTTGCTAGTCGAGACTCTTGCCTAATTGGCCACTCAGGCGGACTCTCCTCGCTTTACTTGCATGTATATATGCAAACTCGTATGGTTTGTCAATTCCCATAAGGTTTTCGGCACAATTGATGTCCCGATTCGTAAATAGGAATAACGCGTCATTGCATTAGCCCACAACAATAGAAAGGAAATGTATGGCTGAAAATTTAATGAAACCTTGACACCTCGTTCTTATTCATACGTCTGAAGAATACATTCAATTTATATATTTGTAAGTTATGTATACAATATACTCGCGTCATATATATGAGCATTTATAAATAATATCTTCCTAGTTTTATATGAAACATTTATACATTAAATGTGTCTCAAAGGGCTCAGAACATAAGCAATGCTTCACCATGTCAAGCCTTGAAAAGCTTTAAAAAACCCCAATAAACTAGAGGAGAAGCAATTTTCTCTTTATATTGGGCGATAACGTCCATTATTTTCTATGAAATTAAAAATAAGCAATAAAGACCATTTATTTTAAAGTTGAAATATGTTCATCAAATGGTTTTTTAGAGAATAATACGTGGTAGTTGTTAAATTATGGATGAATTAATACACAAAAATATATCCAAAATATATATATTTACAATAAACAAGCCCTTTTTTTATTTGTATCAAGAACATGTTATCTTACAAGCCAATATTCCAGTAATGTAATTTAAGTCTTTAATATCACAGTTTTAAGAATTATTGGTTATGTTTGACCCATTTTTGATGAAATTGGTTTTGTTTAGTTGGATGACATGCTGGAGTTAGCTGTATATTCCCAAAAAACGAGCTTGTTTACTTTTATATTAATGTCATTATTATTTTTTGTAATAAGCCGATAGCCTTAGATGCTAATGCTTTTAAGAGTTTAGTCTTAGAATTTATTTCTCTGGCGAAATTAATAGTAATAATAATAATAATAATAATTTTTATAAATTTCTTGTTTATCTTTACATTAATTTCTTTATTTGGTGCTAAAATCATATGTTTTCATTTACATTTTGCTACGAAGCACTATGGTGGCTGCTGCTCATTTCGTTTACCACTTGGGAGTTTTTAACCCGAAAATGAGGATGACAGCTTATTGTTTTAGTCCCTTTTCTGGCAGGGTATTCTATTCAGCATTGCCACTTATTTTTACTTAGTAGTATTAGTAATAGTATCATATCTTTATTAAAATTGGTGGTAACTATATGAGGTTAAAATAATTTCATAAGGATTTTAGGAGTTTGACTAAAAATTCACGTCGTTCGACGTTGTTGGTATGTCCGCCTTCATAGAAGAGACTACAAATCGCCTTTTACCAAGGATAGTATTGATAGCATGCGGTTCTTTTAGCCCGCCAACGCCGATGCATTTGCGTATGTTTGGTGAGTTCATAGCTGCGTAATACAAACAGTACAATATGAAATAATTATGCAGTAATTAAATTCAGAAATAGCTAAAGATCATTTTGAAGTCAATGGTACACATAAAGTAGTAGGTGGAATCGTTTCGCCCACTCATGACGGTTATGGCAAAAAGGGCTTGGCTGCAGCCAAACATCGCTGTGCCATGATCAAACTGGCGTTGCAGTCGTCATCATGGATTCGCTTGTCCGATTGGGAAACCCAACAAGATGGTTGGTCGCGAACAAAATCAGTGCTGCAGTATCATCAAAATTTCATGAACAATTATATAAATTCTCCAGATGTTACGGCCACTATGAGTGGCTATGATTGTTTGCCAGGCTGGCTGCCAGCTAATTTACGTGTAAGAAAGGATCCCGTACAATTAAAGTTGCTGTGTGGTGCTGACATGTTAGAATCTTTCGGCGTTCCGGGCTTATGGTCAGATGCGGATGTAAGTAACTGTTTCCAACGTATCTACGATAAAGTGTATACGCATTTCTAAGATCATTTGTGCATAAAAATTCTTTGAAGCGCACCATGTCATGTTAAATTTCAGTAACAAAAAACAAAAAAGTGAACTCAAATACTTTCCAGATTGAGGATATAGTTGCTCATCACGGTCTGGTTGTTGTAACTCGTAGTGGAGCTAATCCAGAAAAATTTATTTTCGATTCCGATGTCCTGACTAAATACCAGGTAAGTTAGTTATTTATCCTTGACCTTCATAATTATGATAGGATTATTTCGTATAGCGTAATATTACTTTAGTTATAAATTGGGTGCCGAATGACGTTAGTTCCACCGTGATACGGAGACTATTGGCTAGGGGTCAATCGGTCAAATATCTCATTAATGATATGGTAATAGAATACATCAGGCAAAATGGATTATTTCAATGTAAAACGTAAGTTTTCTTCACATCTGTTACATTATATTCCTAGTAGTCCATCTATGATTGGAGTAGGTCCTAATATTAAATTTGAAGCAGATATTTGACATATTTACTAATCTGCTAATTTCGATTTTCACAATTTTATATAACCGTTCCACTTGACTAGTTCCTACTATCGGTCGCCCTTCACCAGTCCTGCTCAATATGCAGCTCTGAATTAAGTTGCACACATTCCTGCTAAATAATTGTTCAGAGTCGAAAGGGCACCCCTTACGGAGCGTGAGCTCTAATACCTTTAAAAATTTTCACTTCAATATTCGTGTCGCCTTGCGTTCGAATATATTTAATTTTCGTTAGTGTTTTAGATTGCTGTTTTTATCAAACTACATTTTTATAATTTTTTACGCAAAAGCATTTTTCTTTTGTATGAAATGTTTTGTGAGAGAACGTCGTTCTAATGTTTAATACACAAGTGTTGACGTTTGGTACGTAACTGTTTCTACCAAATTGAGCCAAATAATATCAACGCAGCAGTAAGATCGCACCAAGTTTTTATAAGTTCATAAAAGACAACATTTATATTGCAGCCTTTACTAAATTTACTTAAAAAAGTTTTTACTTTTTGAAGGCAGATTTTTATTCTAATCACTTCAAATAATGTATTTTAAAACATTAAAGAATCATTGAAAAACTTGCAAAACATCAGAAGATATTTCAAAAAAGAAATACAAAAACGAACTTCTTTGACATATAAGAAACTATGTTCGTTGTGGAAAAGAGCGTACAAGCCAACACTTTTTATATAATTCGTTTCCAAACTTAATAAATAAATGAAGCTAAATTGAAAGAAAAACGAACATATACTAAAGACTAATAAAGATCAAAATTGTGACTATCTTATAGCGTATACAAATTTTTCGGTGATGCGTCTGAAAGCACCATGTTTTAAATACGTATATGAAAACAATGCTTAAGCTCAAGTTATCGGAATATTTGTTACTGTAAAACTGATTGGGGAAAAGAATTTCAATTTATAAGAAAATGAATATGTACATTTCTTTTGTTTAAAATCTATTTTGATTTACTCTTTTCTGCTAATTAACCTTTTAATATTTCAAAACGTTCGCAATTATTATTTTGGAATAATTAGTAAGTATTTATCTCCCCCTTTGGAATATAATATATCTAACGTTTTATTTCTTAATCAACAATATATTAACGCACAAAATTTGTCGAATGAGCAAATACTCTGTGATGACGATCACCATATGGTTAAAACAGATTTACTTTTAGTAAAGAATTTAATGCATAGCAATCCTTTAGACAATTGTAGGAGTTCAGGGATACTTTGCTGTGGTGACAAACATAGCCTAATGAATAAACAGTTGGAGAAAACCCTGAACAAAAATAAGCCATCTGCTCCAGGTCAGGCAGTTCAGGTCATTGCAGCTCAAAGTAGTGCGGAATTTATCACCACGTCTGTATCGCCAAACGATGAGGTAATTGAGAAAGAAATGCAAAAAAAACAAAAGCTAAAACTTTTGTACCTTGTTTCAGATAAATACGAAGAAATGTAAAGTGGCTGATGTTTAAAATGGAACGTTTTATGTTGGTTTCGTGAGCTTTTTGGGACTGTGCATGCGTCTGATTAATTTTGTTTTTTGTTTAAAATGTGTTTCGTGTATGAAGCAAAAGAGTAAAATGAATTTAACATCGGAACATCATCCTTTTTGTCTGGATGTGTCAGAATTGAATCAATTTTATCTTGCACATGGCAATTTCTTCTTTTCGTTTGTACATTTTTTTGCAATCCATTTTACAATAAGAATCAATTAGGCCAATCTTAAATTTACACTAACAAAATTTAAAATTTTTATATACATGTGCAACTTATTTTAATTTTAGAATGATTTGAGAATATATACATATTAGCATACATATTTGCATTCAAATTCTAAATAACAGATCTTAAAATGATATCTTTTTAGTTTATTTGCCTGTTCACTATCGTCCAGCAAACCTATTGTGAGTAAGTTTGAATTATTGCTAAGTTGGTCAACGTACCGAAAATTGAAGTTGACAATTTCGTCTTTTACTTTGGAAATGTCTAAAACCTTATGAACGTGTTTTTTTATCATATACTATGCAGTACCTGTGATTAATCTTAGTGTCTTAGATTGGCAACGCTGAATAATTCCAGTGTTTGAATTCTTCGCAGTATACCAAAGCTTGTATTCCATCTGTGCAAACGGTTTTCTGGATTGTTTTGTTTTCGAGACTAAACTTTGATTTTTGATCTATCAGCCAGCATAGCTGAAGCTTTGCTTTTATTTCCAAATACGCTTCTTTTGCCTTTATGTGACTTCCCCACGTCAATGTTCGATCTAGGCTCATATGTTGCTATTTAATGCAGTTCGATTCAAGAATTTGGACACCGTTATGATCTAGGATAGGCTTTTTAAACTGAATATGACGTGCGTAGATTTTTTAGCAATCCATTTTTTTTTGCCATCTTAACCCATAAATGAACGAATTTTTAAATAAAAAAATCAAAAATTGAAATCCGACCGTCTTTTCATATATCCGCACACTGCAAAGTATGAGATGCTCCTCTAGTAACAATCTTGTCTTTCGCTGAAAAGTCAGCATCATGGTGAAAAATTGTTTCTTCATGAGATGTAGATAACAAAATAACGATTTTTTTTAAATTGCAAACAGTTATCACAAAAAAGTTCGATGGGTTTGTTTGAATAGCATAGAGATTTTTGAAGAAAATCAGGAGTAAAATAATGGAGGAAGCATTTGTATAGCGTATGTAAATTGGCTACGTTCGGATCTAATGTGTTGATTTCGTGGGCTTTTTAGAGATATTATATGGCAAGTGTTCTTTTTTACAGACAAGACAGCGTCCGTTAAATAATTTTCTAAAGTTATTTTGACCTTCATCTGGGACAGCGCTTTCTTGAACGCCTTTAAGGTCCTCTTCTTCCACCAAATGTCACATGGTTTCTCTAAAGCTCATGTAAAGTTCATTCTCGTCATTCTGTTTTTAGATCTTTTTACAAGCAAGTTATTAGGTAGAACATTACGAATGCGGGTTTGCCTTTACCATTTATAGGAATTTGGTTTCTTAGAATGTTGATTAGTTTTCGAGAATGTTCAAGCCAGCCATCAAATGTGGAATTTTTGTAACAGTAGTAATAACTTGCACGATTAGTGATCAGCAGGACCGATTTTGCGTATTGATGTTTTTCTACTTCACAAAAGAATTGTGCTTTTCTTGCGTACGTTTCTCAGTATAAACAATAATATAAGTATTATTCGTTAGACTTTCCTTGTTTCTCCCAAAAAAAAAGTGTCCTGCATGTTTTTATTAATTTTTTACAAATGATCGTAATGCGAAACAACCGGCGAAATGAAATTTTGCTCAGATAGAGCGCAAACAATGGCGGATAGAATAGGTAAAATTAAAAATAAAAAAGTAAGAACTTCGAAATTTCGTATACACGGGTAAAGGGAACATTCTTTTATTTTTTTATGGAAATTTTAATTTATTAATTTTGTTTTTAATATTTTAGGTCTTGAGTTGTCATTCTTTAGCGGTATTTATAGACCTTCAGTTGGATTTACTGAAAAAATTCACGAAACGCCCAAAGAATATGTGGGTATAATCGGGATTTGCATAGGTATAGGTGGAATGACAGCAGGCACAGTTTTTGGTATTTTGGGTTCGAAAACTGCACGTTTTGGTCGAAATCCAATCGTCATTACCGCTTACGTTATACATTTAGTGGCGTTTTTTTTAATCTACTTAAATTTGCCCGACAATGCGCCATTTAAGGAAACGGAGGATGTATCGTATATAGATCCCCCAAAGATCTGGCTGGCTTTGTTATGCGCTCTCATGTTGGGCTTAGGTGATGTTTCCTTTAATACACAAATTTATTCCATGTTGGCCGGTGTTTTTGTTAAACAATCTGCAGCGGCTTTTGCTATTTTTAAATTTACCCAGGTAAAGCAGGTCACATATGCCTTATAAAAGTGACTTTCCAATCACAAGCTTCTTATTAACTTATTCTTTTTTGTATAGTCCGTTGCGGCAGCAATCGCTTTCTTTTACGCATATCATTTGGGCTTAGGTGTCCAATTAGGAATTTTGGTAATGTTTGCAACTTTTGGTACTATTACCTTTCGCTTCGTGGAACTAAAATATAAACAGGTATATAAAAGAGGAGTAAAATATCACATTCACCTAAGAAACTGAACCAGTAGCTCCTTTACCTAATACGCGATCGATTTCAAAATCAGCGAAATCCTCAATAATGCTTTGAATGCTGGCGATACTCTCTTGACGGTCATACTTTCTTGACGTTGCCCATAGGTTCATTCATTTTCTTATTGTTTCCCTTAGTAAGTT
>NW_023998520.1:760584-952671 GCF_014805625.2 Glossina fuscipes
GTGTGCTCTGACTGCAGAAAATGATGAAGAATCTGTGCAAGTTCAAACTTTGACTGCAAACATAGCAGAAATCGCGAATGGAATAGATCGAGATGGGTTCCAACAGATAGTATCAAGTGACATGCAGGAATTGCTTGAGTCGCAAGATGAAAATTTGACTGAAACCGACTTGGAGGAAATGTTAAATTCACAGCACATTGAAGAAGAGGGTTCAACAAGCACTGGGAACGTGACATTTAATTTGAAAAATCGCAGTGAATTTCTTTATGAACATTGATCCGTCTATGGAACGAAGTCTTATTTTTAAGAGGCAAATTGCTAATGCGACTGCTGCGTATCAGTCTGATTTAAAGGAGCTTTTAAAAACTGCCAAGAAAGAGAAACTTACAAAATTCTTCAAACCATTGCCTAAGCCTTAAGGTAATTATTTAAAATGTTCAAAAACTTCAATTAAATTGATTATATTATATATATGATTTTTTTTTTTATTTTGTCACCTGGGAACGTATCCCCTATAATCCCATATAAATTACCATTCCGTATTCACGGTTTCTGTATTCGCGACATTTTTATGGAACGTATACCCCGCGAATAAGGAGCTTTTACTGTACTTATTATCCAAAGGCCACAAGAATTGTTGTCATGTGGCCTTATTTAACTTGATTAAGATTAGAGAAAGTTATTTTAAATAAAACAAGTAACTTTATGGCTTTGGGCGGTGAACAGTTCATCTGTCATGCGTATACCCAAGTCTCGTTACATCCCAATGTCTGTCACAATGCTACTTATTTAGAACTTACTTTTGGTCAAAGTACAATCAAAAATTGTGTTCATCCACAATTAAAGTGGCTAATAATCGAATCAACTATGAACAAAAAAGTTGTATGTTTGTTGATCTGGAATGTATCGGACTGGACTGTGTAAAATATTCAATTTTTCTCGTATAAGTTTCATGTGGTCTTTTCTTTGGCGTAATACGCTGAAGGCGGGACAGAAGTGAGGCAAGAGAAAGAGACAGGGAAACTACTGCAGCCAAGTTCATGTGCGCCTAATCGGTAAATATTACGCCCTGAGCGAGTAAGCGGTCACTGTAGCGGGACCCCATTGAGTTGAGAGTCAGTTGCGATTCTTATCTATTCGGCTATTCATGCGGACGTGTGGTAGCCAAGCGATGGTAGGGGTATAAAAAAATACAAGTGTATATTTTATTTTAACAAAGCAGGGATAGAGAGAAAGAGAGGCCATCTATGTTTCTTTTATGCATAATTTTTAATAATTTATAAAATTTTACTTAAAGTATAGCGTCTAATTATTGCGTACAAACATATTATTATAATTTATGATCGCTTTTGTATCACAGCAGATTGTTCTTAGCAAGCTATAAAGATTTTTGAATATAGTTCATAACAGCATTGGCTCTACAATGAGAAAAAATTCATATAATTTTAGATTCGTATGCTTTTACAATTTATAATCATGTAAAATCTTGATTAGATGATATGGAATTTTTGATTAATGATGTTCTTTTTCAAACTCGATGTAGTCCGTTCTTTTTTACGTGCTGTGTGGAAAATTACTTTGTCCTCTCAAAACCATATCTTAACTTATAGGAAAACTTTAAAAAAGTTGAAAACATTGTTAAGCAGAGACGTGGTTAAAAATTTGAAGGTAAGAGAAACTCAACCGGGTGTATGTTAAGAAGAGCAGCGACGTGGTGAACGTGGTCGGTAACTATACATATCCAACTACTCTTTAATGAAAGAGTTTGCATAAAAATTTGCGTGCATGTGAGAATAAGCGTCCAATTTGTTTACATTTGTTGAATAATATAGAATAGAATATTTTCAGAGTTTGTTGATATAACATTAACACCAGATTGTCGGAGCGAGTCAATTTGACACATTTACGATTTTATTGCTATAAATTTGGAGAAATCAAACAAAAAAGAATAATAATTTTCAAAATATTTTGCAAGTAAAAAACCATTAGCATGAAAATACCCCAATGAGATTTGGTAACTTGCTTATAAAAGGTATATAAGCAAAGAATTAGGGAAGAGTCAGTCGTGTGAAGAGAGTTAAATCATCCCACGAAAATAAGTAAGTAAATATTCTAGTTTTACCGCTAAAATAGCAGAAAATTGAAGGTTTTTTGAATTGTGAAGACAACTTACACAAAGAAAGAAAAGAGACTCTGATGGTTTTCATATGGTTCCTAGAAAAAAGAGTTTTCTGTCTGAAAGTGAATCAATTCCCAGTGATAGTAATTGCTACATAACTCCTTGCAAAAAGAGTACGATACGTTGCAGATTTTTAAACCGAAAGCGATCTACACGCCGCACATGGATCTAATAATACAGAAATGTTAATGGGATATCGTGGGAAACATCAAAAGATGGTGGTAGATTTCCCGGCCATACCAAATTCAAAGGTATCTCAACAAACATATTAAACTTGGTATTGAGAAACCACAGGACAGTAAAAAAATCAGACTTACCGATGTTTAAACCGATTTTGTGCGCTAGTAGAGGTTAGAGGCAATAAATTTAACGTATTTGTATTTGTGGTCTAAGAACAATGCGCAGAAATAAGTTCAGAGAACCACTTCGATTTATACGTTTTGATAAGAAAACTGAAGGAAATGAACGAAAAAAACAGACCAATTTTTTTTTTCATTAGTGCGGGAAAAATTTGTTGACAGTGGTCGGCCTTGGGGGGCAATTAGTCTATATATTTTTTTGCTTTTCGAGTGGTTTGTGCATCGCGTTATTGATAACATTCACCATTGGTTGATGACTATCGTTTTTTTGCAATGACGCAGGCACAATATTTGCTAAATTTATTCTCCCAGACTTGTCAATTTACACGAAAGCAAAAGAACTTACGTTTGGCATTAATATTTGCAATTTTGAGTTGGGATTACATTTATAAGGAAAATTAGCTTTAACTTGAGAACAAAATAACTTCGAAACAAAATTACTCGCTTGTAAGCAACTGAGGCAGAACATAAAATTATAAGAAAATAACAAAGAAAAACAAAATCTACTGGCGAAAAAAGTTTGAGTTAGATTTTTAAAACATTTTTTTTATTGGCTTAATTATCTCAACAAACCAAAAGAAAAAATTTATTTTGTGTTAATCAATATATAAATATGCTTCGCAAACATGCTTCGGGCTTTGCTTCGGCTTGCACTATCCAAAACTGTATAAATTTTTGAGATATATTAGTGGTAAATATGTGTGGTAATTTATATTGCATATAGATCTCTGCAAAAGTTTCGAGTTTCGAAAGCGGCCTTGAAATATGTATTACAAATGAAACTTTCTGGACGACAAACCCCTTATGATTCGTTTAGCCTTGATTTTGAAGCTGTTCGTTTCTGAAGATTACCAATGCCTGATCGGTAATGACTACTTCAGAAACGTAACGCAGAGTGCGTTTTCAGATCTGGCATCGAAAATTATAGAAGCAATGGAAAATAGGACATTCGTCTCTATTGTTTTAAGACATAATGTAATTGTTAGCCTACACACTTTTTTCTTAATTAAGTAAAAGATAACTCTCCTTCTCACGCAGTTTTTTCCATTTCACATAAATTTTCCTTTTTTCCATTTTATAATTTTTGTAAATTATTTTTTCTTTATTTTCTAATTTATTCACAAAATATTCGTCCATGAATAGTTGGTCTATTTGTTTACTTACCAAAGAGGAGAACCAGCTATTCTTTTTCGAATTTTGCCAGCCGCAATTAAATATAAACAGAGTTTTTATTGTGCCTTTTGTCTATATATGAATGATAGCACGCAAGTCTTACGCGATTAGAATACAAACGCTGGATAACTTTTTACAATTTTACACATTTATTAAGTCTTAGTTTGTTGTACCAATAAAAAGTCTGTCCGCGTATTTGCCCGTTCATAGTTCGAAGAGTCCCTCACCGGTAATCACACAAATGTGCGTGTAAGTGTAACTACCTGTCTGCTGACCATTTCCTTAGAATAAGTGTGGTATCAAGATGTGTAAAACAGCTCTTTTCCACTGACATTTTCCTCTAAACTATAGAGATAAAGCTCCTCTCTCGTTTGTAATATTCTAGTGTTAGCCATTTTATACCCTGCCTATTGGGAAGAACATTTACTGATTTACAGTAAAAGTAAAGCTTACGTCATTTGGTCCTTCAAGCCGAAAGCGCAATTGCCGCCAATTCAAAGGTTTCTTCTCCTTACACTCTCTCTCTTATTCACTCTTTTCCTCTTTCTCTTTACTTTGTTATGTTGCTTTTTAGCGTAATTTAAAGCGTTTGTTCAATGAATTTTTATTATGAATTTTTATTGACGATCAATGACAAATGTCATACTACTGCTGTTGTTGTTGTTATTGCCGTTTGCGTTCGTTTCGTTCTAATTATTTAATATTTACTTTAAGAAAAATAATTCCATTTGGTGAGATATAATTTCCAATTTATTTACATCAAATTTTTTTTTGGTATTGTAAACCACTTTTTTGTAGAAAAAAAAAGGCAACTTCTGCTATTCTTTTTCACTCAAATTATAACATCCACACCTTTTTCTCTTTTATCAAGTTTGCATAGTATATCAATTCCTGAAAATCTCGCCTCATGTTTACATTTCCTTAACTTAACTCATACATTAAGGTTGATGTTTCTTTGTAATAATTTTCTTTCTTATTAAATATTTCAATATTAACAATTTTCTCCTTAATGTATATTATTTCGCAAAAGCTATTGTAATATGAAGTTCACGTATTCTCTATACAAAATTTCCATAATTTTATGTTAGTTACGTAGCTATATTTTTGTTTCATTTATCTTTACATTTTTCTGTTTTCGTACGCAATGATATTTAAAAAAAATAATATATTCATATACGAATGCGATGCATACCGTCAATGATATTTTAAAAAAATAATATATTCATACACGAATGCGATGCGCTTTGCTTGGCACATTCTACCAACACACTCAACTTTTCACTTCGTTATTGTTGAAGGCAGTTTTATCGTTTAAGAATTAAAAGCACACGATATTCTGACTTTGTAGTGCTTTCTTTTATTTGTTTGCTTCATGTCGTTTCTTGACTTTTGAGTTTTAATTATCAACGCCCTATTGCAATTTAACAAAACCTGCACAGATGCAATTAAATTTGACGGCGAGACAAAGAGAAATGGTAAATTTATCTATTTATGTTTTTGTTTCTCTTTCACGATTTGCTTTAGTTAAGAGACATTTTTCAATCACTCTTTCTTTATTCCTCTCTATTTTTTTCCTCTTCGATCTATGGGCAAGGTGGCCATTGTAGAAGTTTTCTTTTATATTCTTTTTTTCTTTGTTTTTTTTTTCTTCTGATATTCAAATTAAAAAGTTACTAAATTGATTATTAAAATGTGACAAGTCCACGACTTTTTTTCTTTTATTTTTATTTTATAATCACACCAACGATTTTATTTTGCTTTTGTTCTCTCGATAGATTGATTTCATATTTCCAGCCCCTGCAGATTATTTGTGATATTTATTTCGTTCACTCATTCTCGCAATTCTATATAATGCCCAAAACAAATCATATGAACTGAAATGCACTATTTAGTTATTAAGTATCCTTCTGGCAAGAATTATCCTATTTTTACTTATTTCACGTTAGTTAATGTTAGTCCTTTTTGTTACACTTGAAGGTTAAATTTTAAAAATTGTTTTGTTTATCCGTTTTTATAATAAGCTCGAGAACACGTCTGAACCTCGGCAGAGGCCAAGTAATTCTCCCCTCTATCTTAGAAACAAAAAACGGACAGACTTCTCATCCCTGCTCAATTCTTCTTTTCTTCTTTCTGTTGCTCTCTATAGCGGCTCGCCGCTACTCTCGCAAAAGCAAGCAAAATCCGCCAAGATCATGCGACTTTGCCTATTCTTGTAAAAGCAAACAAAAAAGAAAAAAAGAATGTCGCAAAATCACATGATTTTGCCTGTCTTAATGAAAGGGACAAGAAGAAAAGAACAAAACAATTATATCCCGCAAGATCATGCGATTTATAAACGGTACCACAAAATCACACATATGCCGTTATTGCGATACTTGCGGTTGACACGGACCGACAGACACCCTACCCAAGGTTTGTTCGCGGCCGTTATACAGTTTTTATAATCTATAGCTATTATTTTTATAAATCATTTTAGTCACAAAAACTGGAACAAGATATTCACTGCGGTTGCAAAAAGTTTACGTCTTCCTTTAAAATCTTTTCATCATTTTTTCTGCAGATAGTGATGTTGTGATGGGTAATAATGATGGTGCGATGTCTACGTATAGTTCGCTATCAAATTGAAAGAAGCAGAACCCAAAAACTTGACACAGGTCTCCGTTGCGGAGGTTATAGGGCGAGATATAACAGCCTGTGAGGGTTCAATGACAAGACGTTGCTCGTATAAAAGGAAGGACCCAGTAGCTGGTTGACAGACGAGATAGCCTAACTAAGGGCTCAACGTAAGAGAGCGAGGCGTGTCCACCAAAGATCGAGGGAGACTAGTGTTTATCTCAGCCACTAGGAAAAGTTTAAACTCAGGTGAAGGCTATCTAAAAAAGTGATCGCGGATAAAGGGATAAAGGGATCAGTCCTAGGCTTTACACTGTGGAATGTAATGTACGACGATATCTCGAGACTACCTTTTCTAGAGGAAGAATCCATCCTGGGGTTTGCTGACGATATTGCGGCAACTATCGTGGTAAAAACTTTCGAGGGAAGAGGTATTATCTCGAGAAGAGGTATTAATTTCTTCTTGGAAGAAGATTGACAAAGTGACTATCTAAGCGGGAAATACGAGTCACAAGACGCCATTAAATACCCAGGGATGATGATCGACCACACACTTTCGTTTAAGCGGCATCTGCAGTACAGGAGCGAAAAAGCAGCGGAGGTTGAAAAGTCGCTGGCGCGCTTACTGCTAAACTTGCGGGGCCATAGGCAAGACCGTAGATAGCTGATCGCGGACAATAACGTATAGCTCTTCGGTGTGGAAAAAGGCCTTCGATATACCGTCATACGTGACAGGCATCCAATCACCATACCGACTATGCGCTCTAAGAGTGTATATCGGACAGCGATGAAAGATACGGCTTTGGTTATCGCTGGCATGATACCAATCGACTTACAAGCGAAAGTAAATATGTATAGGGCTGAACTTCACAGATTGACGGCTGAAGCGGCTAAGCAGCGAGCGAAACAGCGACTGGTGGAAGACTGGTAGAAGCGCTGGAGCAGAGTGAATAGGGGTAAATGGATGCAACGGCTCATACCAGATCCGCGGGCCTGTCCTTTTATTTGATACAGCTAATTAGCGGCCTTGGTTGCTTTAGATCATATTTGTATAGGTTTAAAATAGAGCAGGATCCATGTTGTATTTTTTGTCAGTGCTTAGAAGACGCTGAACGTGATTTCTTTGTCTGGCCAAAATACCATAGCGAACGACAGAGACTAGAGATGAAAATTGGAGTGTTACCTCTCCCCGACAATCTCGTTGCAAATCTGTTGCACAACCTGAAAACATGGAAGGCGGTAGAACTATTCGCCGCAAACGTTATGAAAAAATAAAAATTCGAGGAGAGTCAGTGTAGGGTTTTAGGTAGTGCTTAAACGGCTACTCGCCCTGTGACGGTATACTAAGCGGTCGTGCCAGGAAAATAGGAGTGGTGGTTCTTAGCGGGTTAAAGTCGCGCACTGCTCCGATGGGCGCTTGTTGATAGTTTTCCACCTAACAAAACAAAAAAAGAAAAGACGCGTACACACAATTAAGCACGAAATAGCACGAAATTTGTGTGCTATTGATATCTAAAAAGAGCATATAAGCTAATTAAGGAGTAGTTTAAATAAATCGTGAGTTCAACTGTAAGGAATTGTAAGACAAGAAGAACAAAAACTTAAAAGTAATTGCAGCGATTAACTCATTTTGAAGAAAGTACATTTTGCACGCTGTCATATGCGAACTTAATGGTGTTAAACATCGCACACAAAGCAACGGTACTAACGGATAACGAGACACGCCGACAGGATTATATTATTCTTGACTTTAAAATTTTTTCATACAATTTATATATATAGAAAAAAAAGAAAAAAAAATGTAAGTGTAGCTGGGGTGGTGAGGCAGCAAAAAGCCGAAACCCAGCTTCTACATACACATCGCATTTATAATGAATACAAGGTGAAGATCAACATAGGGGAGGAATGAGTAGATTAGGTAGCTACCCTTCTCAGATGACAATAGATTTGCACAGTCCGGAAGTTATTTCGATTTCCAATGACAACGAAGACAATCTTGGAGCCTCGTCGACAAAAATTTCTCAAATTTCTTAAAGTCCGGAATTAAATTGGGCAAACGTCTCCCAATCAGGAGAATAACCAAATGGCAGTTATTTCAAAATGGGGCTCCGGACTACGATCCTCGATATTGGTCTCAGGCATATTCCAATGAAGACGTAAATTATGACCATTATTTCGATGACTGTTTCGACAATGAAATTTTGAATATTAATATACCCCAATCACAACAGATTACCAGTCTTCTTTAAACGACCGTCTCAATGATGAAATTCTTGAAATTAATGTGAGCTGCATTTAATTTATAAAAAATAAATTATAAACTGAGTTTTGCTCAGTTGCTTGATTGGAAAATGAAGTAAGTGATCAATATTAACAAAAAAAACAAAAAAGACATAGATAGCAGACAGAAATAAGAAACTTAGGAAATATCTTCACATAATTATTCTAAAATCTCATATGTTTAACAGAACTGCAGACTCTTTACTCCAGCTACTTTGTTGCCGGTAGAGCATATATATTTTCCTGACAAAGAATAAAAAACGAAAAGGTCCCGTCGGTTGTCTACCGTTCGTCTGTCCGCCGTAAGTCAGTTTGTAGTCGTCTGGCGTCTGCCCCACATATGCATCCCCCCCCTTCTTTTCCTTTCAGCTACAGCAGTGGCAGCTGTAACGCTTAGCCACTCATCGGGGACATAAAAAAAGGAAGTAAACAGACTAAGATAACTTACAATATAATCCAATTGGCGCCGGTGTACTGTCTGCCTCTTTACCTGGTTAAATCGTTGAGTGCTGGACCCCGGGTTGTGGCCATACCTTTATGTGTTTCTCGCCTTTTTCCTTTTCTCCCCTCCTTCTTTTAAACTCCTTCACTTAGATAAAAACTTTAACTTCCAGTATTGTGTGTGTGCACGGGTGTACACGCAGTTGACAAGTAACAAACTGGAATCTTTTTCTGTTTTTTGTCTTTTATTTTTATTGTTATTTTTTTCTCTTAACAAGCAAGTTTACAATAATAATGTTGAAGAACCTTTGCAGTAATTTGGCAATAATAAAGTTTGGAAAATTTATGCACGACTTTTGCTTTTAGCCGCCTTTTTATCTGAAAAGGTATTTTTTTCCTTTAAAATGATAAACTATTTCATTCGTTGAACTCCTTTTTTTTTGGTAAGGATATCTTACGGAAATCAACAATTTAACATTAAGAAAAATTAATAAAGATTACACGACCATTTGTTTATAAATGTCCTCTTTTACCAATACTTTTCTACATTATCCACTTGATAAAACTTTTTGCTTCTTGTTTGACTAAAAATTCCGTATTGAAAGAAAGGTGCAGCCATTATTCTTGACTTGCTTCTCCTTCCTCTTCTTGTGCTTCTTTTAATTGTTCCACCTTTTTTTTTATTGTTTTTTTTTTGTTACTTCTTTTAATAAAAACGGTTTAGATTTCATTTTCGTAGTTTAATTTTAGTTAATTCCAACTAAAGTCACATTGATGTCATTCACTACAAAAAAAATCTTCACATTGGTTATTGTTAGTCCTTTTTATCACACTTGAAGTGATAATTTCAAAAAAATTATTTTTATTTATCCGTTTTATGAAAAGCTCGAAAATACGTCCGAACTTCACCAGATACCAAATAGTTCTCCTCTCTAACTTGAAATTAAAACGCAGACAGACCTCTCGTGCTTACTCAATTTCCCTCTTCTTCTTTCCGTTGCTCTCTCTATAGCGGCTTGCCATTACTCTCACACAAGCAAGCAAAGATCCCGCAAAATCATACGATCTCTTACCTATGCTTGCAAGAGCAAAAGGAAAAAAAAAGGAGTACCGCAAAATCATACGATTCTGCCTGTACGTTATGCAGTTTTTACAACAAATGCAACAGCAAACGCAGCAACAAATGCGACAACAAACGCAAAAAATGCAACAAAAAAGCGAACAGTTAGAATCAAAAATTGAAGAGAAAATATTGGAAAATCAACGCATCCTGCGAACACATATAAATGAAACGTATCAGCAGTTCGAAGGCAAAGTTAACGTGCTGCAAGAAAAAGTTGATAATTTGATAAGCCAGTTGAATGCCGTGAAAAGTGAAATAAAATCCCAAAAAAAGAAGCGGCTAAGCGGCAAACTAATGACGTAACCACCAGCTCTATCAAAGTAAAAACACCCCTATTTGACGGCAGCACTAACTTCAACGCATTTCAGCTACAATTTGATGTTGTTGCAACAAAAAATTTGTGGGATGACGACGATAAAGCAGTCGCCTTAATAACTTCCTTGAGAGGAGCAGCAGCGGAAATTATCCAGATAATCCCGGCAGAAAAAAAGAACGGAATTTGCTGCAATTATGGATGCACTGGAAAGGAAATATGGTAGCAAACAGGAGGTAAGCCGCCTAGAGTTGTGGTCGCGATGCCAGAAGCTGAACGAGAGGGTCGCAGATTATGCCATCGAGATCGAACGCCTAGCCAATCTCGCGTATATCGATGTGCCCAAAGACGTGCTGAAAAGATTACAAATCCACGTCTTTGTTAAAGGACTTCGTGACACGGAACTTAAAAAAGATGCATGGACGCTACCTAAAACGACGTTTACGGAAACGCTTAGCTTCGCGGTTGCACAAGAAACAGCTAGTTTGCTGTGGACATCAAGCATGAACGTGAGACGCACGGAAGTAACCGGCGGTAGCGATAATTTGGATGTGGTCTGCGCGGTGCTACGATAGGTCCCGCGCTAAAATAGGCAAGTACCGGCTTCAAAACATGCAAGTGTTATGTCTGCCAAAAACCTAGTCATTTTGCACGGGACTGTCGATCAAAACACAAAAGAACACACTCCACATCACCTACACGGAATATTAGTGAAGGTGCTAGCAAGATATCCAACGAACAGGCGTTAAACTAAAAAGAGTCAGCACAGCGGTGCAACGGCTGGTTAAGAAATTTAGTAGCCCTAGGATCGTTATTACTCAAGCAAAGAGAAGTAACAGCAGCCTAACGATCGATGGAAAAATCCAGGGCTATAACTACATCACCTAGATGGACACTGGTGCTTCTCATTCAATTATCAACAGTACAGCAGTCAAACAAAAACTCGAGCCGGGAACACGGTTACGAACAGCATCAGGTGAGGAAGCTGCTGTTAAAGAAGAAGTTATGAGAAACAATTCAATTAGCGGTGTTTCGATGAAGCATGAAATTCTGGCAGCGGAAATAATGAACGAGGTAATATTGTTGATGGATTTTATGAAAAAGCACGGCTTCGTACTGGATATGAAAAGGCAAGTATTACAATACGCTAATATGACTTTGCCATTGATTTGGGATACGACAGACAAGCCGAAATATTACAAGTTACAGTACAACGACAACAGAACAGATCCCTCCAAACTCCGAAGCAATAGTGTTGGCCACAGTTATCCAAGAGCTAAGGCTAAGCAAAATATGGGTTGTCGAAACGAATAAGGAATGTACGAACGACAACCTCATCACTGGAAAAGCAGTTGTCTCACCGGTCAACAATCTAATACAAGTACGGGCATTAAACCCAATCAGGGTTACAACAAAACTTCACAAAGGGGACATTATAGCGCAAAGCCGAAAAGCCGAATATGTTGTAAATCATCAAGCCGAAATACCAAAAGCATGCTCAAAGATATCCCCAGAGGCTGAAATTCTCATAAAAAATTGGACTAGCAACAGAAGAAATATGCCAACAATTTTTAGCTGGAAAATTGGTCCATCTTTGCCGGCGGTACGAATTCGGATGATCGTACTAATGCAGCGAAGCATATAATCAACGCTGCAGGAGCTGATCCGATTCGGCAATGGCCTAGAGGAATTCCACTGGCAAGAAGACGAGAAGCGGCGGACTTGATCAGAGATATGCAAGAGCGAAAGATTATCGAACCATCGAATAGCCCTTGGTGTTCGCCAGTAGTTCTTGTTAAAAAAAAGATGGGTCTACCAGATTTTGTGTGGAACATAGGAAGTTGAATGAAGTGACCAAGAAAGAAACCTACCCTTTGCCTAGGATCGACGACACGTTAGACAAATTGGCAGATTCGCAATGATTCTCAACCTTAGATTTGAAGTGTGGGTGCTGACAGGCGGAAGTCGCCGAAAATGACAAAGGAAAAACCGGGTTTTCCGCTGACTATGGCTTATATCAGTTTACCGTAATGCCGCTTGGTTTATGTAATGCGTTTGCAACATTTGAGCGCTTAATGGACCGCGTGCTAAAAGGGCTGCACTGGAAGACATGCGTGGTGTCTTTGGATGACATTACTATCATGGGTAAAGATTTCAAGGAACACCTAAAAAATCTGATAGATACTTTTCACCGATTACGGGTAGAAGGTTTAAAATTGAGTATCGAAAAATGTATGTTCTTTGAGAAGGAAGTGACATATCTTGGGCACAAGGTCTCCACGACTGGAATTCGCAGGGATGAAGAGAAAATCAGAGCAGTAAAAGAACGGCCACGAAGTTCGCAGTTTCCCAAGACTATGTACATACTACCGCAGATTCATTCCCTGGTTCGCTACAATTGCTAGTGGATTGCATGACCTTACGAACAAAAATCGACCCTTTATGTGGAGGGAGCTCCAAGAGCACGGATTCACGCGGTTAAAAGAGCTGTTCTTCGCAGCACCCATTTTAGCTGATCCAGTACCAGGAGAAAAATTTATATTGGATACCGATGGAAGTGCAGAAGGCTTGGGCAGTGTACTCACCCAGCAAATTGACGGCAACAAAACGTTCATAACATATTACGGCAAGCGCCTATCCAAACCCGAGAGGAATTATTGTGTTACGCGGCGGGAACTGCTATCAATACCGCAATCTGTCAAGCACTTCCACAAATAGCTGTATGGGCAACAATTTCACCTAAGGACAGATCATGTCACTCTATGGTTACTCTACTTTAAAAAACCAGAAGGACAATTGGGCAGCTGGATCGAAAAACTGCAAACTTGCCAATTCTCGATTTCCCATCGGAGCGGAAAATCGCATGCGGATGCTATGTCCAGACGTCCTTGCGGCCCGCACTGCTAACACTGCGTAAGGAACGAGAATCAAGGAGGTGTCGCCATCTGCCGGACTGTTGTGGAGCCCAACGGAGGCTTTTCGAAGGAAGACATGCGCAGTACTCAAATGGCTGACGAAGGTTTAAACGTAATAGTAAATATCATAGAAAAGGAAGAGCGTCCTACCTGGGAAGAGAGTTCAAGAGAAAGTCCTATTACGAAGGCTCAGTAGTAAAGCCTCATTATTGAAGATGGGTACTTACGGCGCAGATGGCATAGTGAGCTAAGAAATTACTGGTGATCCCAGCGAGAACTCGTGAAATTATAAGGGAATAACACAACGGACCAAGCGGAGGGCATCTTGGCATCACAAAAACCGTGGAAAAGATCATGCAAAATTTCTGTTGGGTGGGCATCAAGGATTCCGTAGCTGCATGGATTCGCAACTGCGATCAGTGCAGCCAATCGAAAGGCCCGAAAAGTAAGCCACGAGAACGCTTGCAGCAATATAACGTGGGTGCACATTTCGAAAGAATCGCAATGGATATTGCTGGGCCATTTCCAGCGAGCAATGCAGGAAATAAATACGTACTGGTAGTCATTGATTACTTCAGTAAATGGTCGGAAGTGTACCCCTTAGCTAACCAAGAAGCAAAGATAATAGCCAAAGTATTCGTTAATAATTGAGTTACGCGGTTTGGAACCTCCATCGAGATGCATTCAGACCAAGGTAGGAACTTTGAGTCTTCGATCTTTCAAGAGGTTTGCCAAATATTTGGCATTAATAAAACTAGAACGACTCCGTTCCATCATCAGCCTGACGGAATGGTCGAAATTTTATTCGAACGCTCCAAGAACATCTGCGGAAAGTGGTTGACGACAATCAGCAGGACTGGGATGAACACCATACCAATCTTTTTAACGGCATACAGGTAAGCAGTGCACAACACCTCTCCTCTACCCCTGGCACAGATTTTGTTCGGATCTAATCTGAGGTTACCCGCAGTCGTGAAATTCGGGACACCCCCTAATGTCCAAAGGACCGGAACCGAATATGTTGCTCGATTGGGAATGATATTGGACAATATGCACCGACAGAGTCGACAGGATAACTGGGAAGATCCGTACAAAATCATCAGAAGGATAAATGATGTGGTCTATCGAATACGAAAACATCCCGGAGGCAGAACTAAATTCATGGTGGTACACCTGGATCGATCGACGGCCTGTCGAAACGACCTTGTTCGGGACGAACAAGATTAAGTGGAGGGTAGTGTTACGGAAATTCCACATCCCGTTCATTCCAGCTAAATAATAAAACCCCTAAAAAGAGAAAAACTAAATGCACGTTCGCAGCATGCAGCTGCCGGCCGAGCAAAACGACTACCAGAAAAGCAGATTAACGAATTAAAAATAAAACTGTATAATTAGGTACTAGTAATATGATGGTAAAAATGTATATAAATAGAATATTTGTGAAAGACAGAAGTAGCAGAAAGAGAATATTTGAGTTAAGCAGTCGAAAGTATTACCCAAAACAAATTGTGAATAATCCTACATTCAAAGAAATATAATTGTAAATAAAAGAATTTTGGAATGTATTTTTCTTGAACAAAATATCCACGATCCAGTGATACGGGCTGTATCTTACAAAAGCGAATTTTATAACGGTATATTTGGCACCTTTTGGACTAACTTTAAGTATGGAGATATCCTTCATAGTAGCAATATTAAGGTTATAACACTCTACGCTTTTGAACTCAAAACACTTGCTTTTTCCATTCAACGGCAAAACACGAAGACGTCTTAAAATATTATCTTCAACGCGAGGTTATATCGATATAAATAAAAAATGGTGAACATTCCGGCGTTATTTCTGGAGGTGTATAAGTTTCGATATTGACATTATTTTAAAACAATTCAGGTATTCTAAGTTCCTACTGATCAATTTTTTTTTTTTTTTTTGACTTTGCAGTGACCAGACGTGTATTCCCTGTTGTGCGGAGAAAAATTATCGATTGATTGTGATTGTGTTCAATTCATTACCACAACAAATAATAAAGAGGAAAAGCTTTGTTTATATTGTGTTCCGTAAAGATTTCATAAAGGAAATTGTTCTGCTTTGGCAAAATTCAAGCAATATAAAAAAAAAAAACTTATGAGGCGCCGTAAGGGTTTAATGTGCTCATAACGACAGTGCACAGCTTGTTTCGTTGCCATTTGTTTGTGCATAAAATAGGACTGAACATATTTTGGGCTCATATTAAGAGTGAGCATTTCATTCAGTTGCCATTTGGCATTTTGCACAAAATAAGACTGAACTTTTGGGCCATCCCACGTTGTTTCATATTGGCCCAAAATTGAATTGGAATATTTTAAATAAAATAAGACTTTGAGTGATTTCAAGAATTGATGACTGCGCGAACTGCATTTATTACTGCATAGAGTGGATTTATTACTGAGTGCATTTTTCAACTGCTGGTTGCGTTGTCGACTTTACTTGCTGGGACGTGTGCAGCTTCGGTGGCATCCTACTGTCTCAGTAAGTCGTCAGCATCTTATTGTATATATTCACATACTTTGACGTACGAACTCCGACGAGTATGGGCACTGCGATTAGGTATGTCACCTGTGTACTTCAGATCTCAATTATAATGGGCAGAGTCCCGAAGAAGAGTAAGGGGAGTGCGCAAACAGAAAGAAGAAACAAATCCATCCATGCTGGGAGTGTTTTTAAGGCGCGCCACTTTAAGCCAGCACACATCTCGGCTTCTATTATCGCGGTTGCGCTTAAGGCTAGTCCTGCGGTGCCGCGTGCGGCCGCACTTACTGCAGTGGCTCCAGCTGTAGCTACTGCTGTTTTCGTTGCAGCTCCTACTGCTGCTGCTGCGCGTAAGTCGGAGCAACCGACGTTGTTGAGAAGCTGAACGCGTTAACTGACCGACTGCACGAATGCGTACGAAACTATGTTGTTTGCTCTCCTCGCAGAAAATACGCGCCCAAAGGGACGCATTGAAGGGGCTGAGAATGTGGGAGGGACGCTTCCCCGTGCTAATAGTTTTCGTGGGTTACTCCCAACCGCGTCGGCTTATGTACCGGCTGCTCCGTTGCCGAAACCAGTGCAAGCCTGGCCTATAGCAGTTAGGAGCAATAATAGCTCCGAAACTCCACGACGGGTGGTAAAAAACGTTGCAGAGCAAGTGGTTCCGACGTTAAGCATGCGGGTCGGCGAGACTAAACCGATTAGATCAAGTAGCGCTGTTGTATGCACGCCGCCTTTGGCTGAAAGGGAGAAAATCTTGGCAAACAGAAAATTCGAGCTTTCTAGGCTTACAGTGTTAGCTCCAGCCAATTTGAACCAAGGGATTGTTGTACCTATACGAGATAAATCCCAAGAATCTTTTTCCTCTCGTGAGGAGGTCGAAGAAAACTTCCACCTAGTCTGTAAACCTCGGACGGAAGCCGGTGATGACGTTAACGTTGACCTTGAGGGAACCAAGAAGGCCATGGAGGTTCTTTTAAATTCTGGCGGGAAGTACGCTGACTGAATATCACTCAGAGGACGCCCCTTCGAAGAAGTTCGCAATTGTTTCAATTACTTAAGTTTCGGCCACAGAGTTAAGAACTGTAAGCTCAAGAACGTGTTTGTAGACATTGTGCCCAAAGTGGCACTAGGTTTGTTGTGTGTACGGACGCTCTACACTGTAGGAATTGTGAATTCAAGGGGCTTCCCGCTATACATCTAATGATGTCTACACTGTATCCTTAATATAACAACGGTGCACGAGTAGCTGCTCAACACTAATATGACTGTACTCATACTGCAATATAAATTCAACCGCAATTACCATGCGATATGTGAGATAGGCAGTAGTTTTGCACTGTTACAGGAAACCTGCACGTAGTGGGCATGCTTAGTGGTTTACGTTAGGTATATGGATTCGGTGTTACTGCTTGCTAGTGACACCCCGTTGATCTTGGGAATGGATGCTAATGCTTGCTCATCCTGATAGTGTAGCAATGTGCCAGAATAGAGTTCTAATTTACTCATCCAAATAAGAGGTGAACAGATGTCGGAATGGTTCATAAACAGCAGTGTCCAGTTGCTAAATGATCCGAGCGAATGGTTCACTTTTCATGGTCCAGTGGGAATTAGTGACATTGATGTTACTATTGCAAATAGGGCAGCACTGTAGATTTTCGATTCCTTTTGGGAGGTTAAAAGTGAATGGGGTGTCAGTGATCACAATATAATTAAATGATTAGCTAACTACACCCCTGTCTACCCAGCAAAATGTCACATATTAGCGCTCTTGTTGGGTTAACTGGGATATCCACTGGATCCAGATAAACAGAACGATTACTACGGTACCGCGCAGGTTTTCGCGAGTGCGTCCTTGGCCGAGAAAGTTGACCATATCACTGAATCGGTATGATATTTCAACGACAAGCGGTGGACAAGAGGTCTGCCACACTAACGTAGACCAGTCCGCAAACTTAATTGCAAATTCCAGGGTGCGAAAAGGACTAATGCCGAAAGTCTGTTGCAACTTAGGACCAAATTCAGGTAGTGCGTTAGCGATTACAAGCATATGCTTGTCTAGACAAAAGAGACAACTCAGTGGAAAATAGCCAAGATTGTACTTCTGCTAAAGTCGCCTAATAAGGTGAGGAGGAATCCTTCATCTTATCGTGGAAACAGTATTCTCCCAATTCTTGGTAAAGTGTCGGAGAGAGTGATGGTTGAAAGGCTTATGGAAAAATTTAGTTTGATTCTGTCTGATAAGCAATTTAGCTTCCGTACGGGACTCGGCACCGACGTTGCGTGTGTTCACGTATAGGCATTTGCTTAGAAAAAGCCAACTGCTTAGAAATCAAACTCTGGGGTATGTAATTCCCTCACAGAAACTCGTGCATTGCTTTTAGTTGTCCGCAAGGGTCTGTTGCGTATGCGTATTATGTCAAATGTTGAAATAATAGAGAGGCTAAATAAAAGGAAGCGGCAGAGGCTGCTAATAGAATGTGGCTTATGGCAATTTCGTTGGGATAGCAGTAGGCACAGAAGAGTCACACATAACTTTATCCGTGATGTCTCTTTTGTGGAAAATCATCCGTGGTTTAGATTTGGTTCGGATTTCTGTTTAGTGCATTTTTGCATGAAAGAGGCCAACCGGTTACTAGGGTTTGCCTGTGTGGGCACGCTTCTGAGGACTGCAAACGTGATTTGGTGGTCTACCCTGAATATTCTGATTGCAGAAATTTAGAAGCAACGGGTATTAAACAAATGAACGATAAAATGGATTTTAGTCTGACGCTCTCTACTACTGAGACCGTAGTTGCGATGAAAACATTCGCTTTGTATGTTTTCACTAACCGGAGGTGCTTGTTGGCTTTGAGGGGAGGTGATACACTCTAGTTTGTGTTAGTCTCTCGTATGGCGAAGGGGTGAGCTACATGGAGCTCTTAAGTCTTGCCGGAGGCTTTTCCGCTTTCTGGTATTGGAGCATTGTGTAAACCCGTTTCCACGTTTTTCTGCATTGCCATTGCTATATAAAATCGGTTTTCTTTTTTCCCCAGGGTGTCGTTTCCCTTAATAAACGAAAAAGGACGAGATAGGCCTCCTCCGCCCAGTGAGAAACCAATTGTTACCCCCAAATTGGCGAGAACATTATATATTTCAGCTGTTAAATAGGCCTCGCCCTAGTCACTACTAGCAGATCTCTTCCTCGTGTTATTTGCTTGCGTTGGTACTTTTGCGCACTTTTTTTTGTTCTTGTGGTACATGCTGTAACGGTTTTGCACAATTATTGCTTTTTTCTTTAGTGTCGCGACTTGAATTCTTTATTGTGTTAGCCGCAAGTAACGACATAAAATTGGCACAAAACCAAAGTTAATAGGAAATGAAGTCTTTGCGATAAAATAACAATGGAGTGATTAAATAACATGTAATGCTCTCAATAACAATTAGTTGAAATATTGAAAGAATCAATATAATAAATTGTAAAAAAAAACAACATACTAAATCAAAAGAGAAAAGCAATAATCAATAAATAAGTTCTAATAATTCATTATAAAAAAAACTTAGAAACAGATGACAAAACCAGTAATCAATAAATAACTCCTAGCAACTCAACATAAAATAAACTTAGAGAAAGATAGCAAAACAAATAGTCAATAAATAACTTCTAACAACTCATAATAAAATAATATTAAATTTTAATAGACTAAAATCCAATAAATAGCAATAACAGGGTCAAGTAAACAAAATCTATGTAACGGACTAAAAAACACATAAGGACATAATTTTATCATAAATAAAATAAAATTTGAATAAATAAATATAATATCAATACAAAGCCCTATAATAAAATTAACATATATAATCCAATTTGTTAAAATACTACATAACGTACAATAAATCATAATAAAATAAACTCAATAAACTAAAACCGAATAAAAAAATCAAGGCTGATATAAACAAAACCAATATAATAACTTAAAAAAAATATAGTCGTTTTAATAACAAAAATTTTACCCAATCTAAACAATGCTACATATTATATAATATTGTTACGAAAATCCCAAATCCAGTTAATTCCAGGTAAGTAATTTTTCCTAATAATAAATTCCCTAAAGAAGGAAAAATCAAATGCACATTCGCAGGCGCGTCATGTAGCTGCAGGCCTATAAAAACGATTAGCGGAAAAGTAGACAGAGATTAAATATAAAAACTATGAATTTGGGTATAGTAACATGCTTGTAAAAATGTATATAATTAGAATATTTGTGGAAGGGAGAGTTAGTCGGGCAAGGACATAGAAGTTGAGAATTTGGCCAAAATCAATTGTGAATAATCCTTTATTTGAGTAAATTAATTGTAAATCAATGATCCTACTGTTAAGGAATATAATTGTTGTCTTGAACAAAATATCCACGGTCAAATGATACGGACTATATCTTAAAAAAGCGAATTTCATAACAATATAATATAAATATAATAATAAACTCAATTATAACAGAAAATGTGATGACTAATATAAAATAGATTGAACACAAAAAAAAAAACAAATCCAGAATACCATAAATAATAAATAAAAATTAAGTTTTTTAAAGAGTCTTCCTTGGCGGGGTAAGCTCAGGGCTTTTCAGGACTCCGGCCAAGAAATTTATAGAAAAGAAAAGTAACTTGGACCTTCGGATGTTGTTTTTATTATTTATTTATTTCTAAGGAATTTCCAATAGATAAGCGATTTTAATGGGAGTGGGATGAAAAAAAGAACCGGCGTGGTGACGCGACTCTTGCTTTGGTTCATCCCGAAAGATTATTATTATTTTGATTACGATTTAACCGCATCGCGAGATTTTGTAAAAGAAATGGAATACGCCGCGGGTGTTACAGCACCCAACCTCGGCCTAAAGGACCACCTGTTCGTTCCTAACCGTTTCACTTCGCAAGAGAGCGTCCATTAGTCATTCAGGGATGACGGCTAAGCTAAACCTGCCATTCCCTATCCGTGAAAGTTAAAAAAAAACCTCGCAATAATGTCAGCTAGTTATGTAGTCCGTGATCACTTACCTCTGGCTGAAGAGATGAGCCTGCTGCTACGTGCTCTTTTATAGTTGCGACCACCATCGCTGTCCCGTTACATAGCCGCTTTGACTTGCATATGTGTTACCATGATATTCTTATGTATCTATTCTTACGTATACTAACTTAGGTCTGGTCAAACATGTTTGCCTGCATCTACTAATACTACCTTAAGTACTGACTCGTATGATCTTATTGCTGGTGTTGGCTTAGGTAACCAGATCGTATGCTAACTTAGATCTGATCGAAGATGTTTGCCTGCATTTATAATCTCAGCTCTTACTTGTATAATACTACTCTTATGCATATTTTATTGTTAAGTAAGTACCAACTCGTATGATCTTATTGCGAGTGCTGGCTTGGTAACAAATCGTATGATTTCATAAGCCGCAGAACCGTTAAGTATGCCTTCATGTCATATGTACCATGCGTAATTTTATAAACCTTTTTGTTCTATTGCCCATTGCTTGTATGCGTATTTTTATGTCTGTTTTATTGTCATTGCTAATCTGGGTACCAAATCGTATGATTTTATAGCCCGTTAGGCATGTCTTCATATGATGTGCATCATAACAACACGCATAAGCTCTTTTTTTTATACAAACATTGAGTTATCAACAGTTGGTGCGGGAGAAGGATGATCTTATGATAATCAGTAAGAAAAAAAGACACGTAAGGGACAAACCAGACTGACTACTCAGGATCTACGGGTAGATATTTGTGCGGACGGACAACGGACTTCGTAGACGGACTTATATAATAAGAGCTCATTAAGGCGCCCGATTGCGCATTTATTCTGTTTTCTGGTTTTTTTGCCCTGCCGTTGTTTTAAATCCTTTTATTTCTATTTCCAATTAATATATTTTCTTTGTCTGACGGCATAGCAGGATGAATAAATGCGTGCAAACGCTCTACCGCGCAACGAGCTATGCCCGTGACAACTGTTTTGTTAAAAGCGCCCATCATTAAGTCGTGGAATACAAGAAGAGTAGGTTCATTGAGAACATTTTCCACATTCTCTGGTCTTGTGGTGTTCGATATTCGCCACATTATCCATATTAGGTTTCGCATCTTCTCCACCATAACACCAAATTATTCGAGCAATTTTGGCACTAATCAAGAAAATGTTATAAATCAAATTTTTCAAAACTTTTGTTTTGCCAGACGCTGATGCGTAGTAAATGGATGGTAAAGTTGATAAAACATATTGCCTTGTTAATAACAAAATAGAGAATAAACTAAAACTTTATAGAATACATCATTTAAAAAAAAAATAAATAAATAATTTTAATAATTTATAAAATAAAATAAAAATTTATTCCATCTGAAGTGATAACTTTACTGGCGGCTGAGTTTTTTTCAATTTAGACAAAAAATTTACATAAATTGTTGAGAGCACATCTAAATTTAAAGTCATTTCGATGATGTGGGCAGTTAGTAAAATAATTAGATAATTTTCTTAAAGATGCTTAAGTGTTTTCAACAATCACTTTGGTTTTAAATATTTTTTAAGTTGTTTTTCTCTTCCCACTGTTAAAACATAATCAGAGTGATTCAGCGGTAATAGTATGTCTCCTAAACAGGAATAGTCTATTACTCCATTCCAACATTTTAAACCTTGAATAAATTTAGGACAAAAATGATTTTGATCTTTAGGCTTCTCAATTGCTTCCTTTTCACCGAATGGCGCTCTAAACAAAAAGTACTTAGCGACAACAGAATTTGCGCTCATTTATACTAACCCTTGAACAAACATCTGTTTCTGATTTCCATGAAAGTACTGGAAATCAACATAGCTAGATAGTTTGATGAGTCGCTAATAGATATTCAGCTGATTTTATATAATCTTCGGGTTTATGTTCTAAATAACTTACATCATTTTCAGTAATAGTTGTGCCGACTCATTAAATAGATCACACAGCAAAGTGACCAAAAAACTAAGTTTTTAACAAAACTACAAGCTAGAAGATAATAAATGTAATTTTATTGGTTTTATTCGTGATCAATGGATTCATTTAATGACATACAAGGAATACATACAACTTAGATTGGATTAATTTGATTTTATAGAACCTGAGGGCATTCTAGAACATCCGACTCTAGTAATTTTAAATACAAACAAAGTGAGCAGTGTCTGTTGATTGTTAATCAAGGACATGGGACAAAACTTGATGCTGAAACGTGGTGATTGATTACTGGGGCTGAAACTTTTTATCAACATTCCTATAGAGATGTACTTTGTTACATAAACAAATTGTGTGCTATTATTCTAAACATTGTTTATCAAAGTGCGTACAATTAAATAAGACTGATGTTCAGTTAGGTGCTATCTCCACATCTATCGACGCTGATGTTGAAATTGATTTGTTAAGATTATGTTTTAAACTTTCTCAAAAGATGCCAAACAAGGTTTGAAAAGACATTAAGATTCATAAACCACATTGGAAAATTCTGCAAAAAAGGTCTAAAAATAAGTAAAATTCAAGTAGATAACAAGATTTACAAACCAACCAGAAAAATTTTTTTGAAAGCAATTCATTCAAAAATTAATTATTGATACCCGGCAAATAGATTTAGTTGAGTTAATTTCATTTCAAAAGCTGACTAAAGGCTACCAGGCTTTGGTTGGAATTGATGAACTTTCCAAAAATGTTTTTGCAAAACCAGTAAAATCTAAAGTTCACGCGAGACAGTTAAGGCCACAAGACTAGTATTAGAAACAAACAATATTCATACTGACCAGGGGAAGGAATTTTTTAATAGAGATTTTAAAGAAACGATAAAACATTTTCAAATTAACCATTATCACCCATACACCCATATTACAGCCTCAATATGTGATTCAATAGAACAGTGAAAAGCTTGTGGAAAATGTTTTGTATGAACGGTAATTACAAATGGATAGACTTAATTCATACCTTACTAACCAAATGCAATAATTCACATCATAGAATTATAAAAAAGGAACCAAATCAAGTCAACAAAGACAACGAGAAGCATATATTTCAAAGTGTATACAATTTTCCCAAAACATTTCCAAAAGTTAAGTTTAACGTTGGAGATTATATTACAATTTTTGTTTTTCAACTGAATCGTCGAAATATTTCAGATTAGTCAAATAAAAATTACAAATTCTGCTACTTACATTATTAAGGTTATAAAGAGAACGAAATATTAGGGTCATTTTATGAATGCGAAATGCGAAAACTTCGTAACGAAAATGCCTATTTAGTTGAAAACACATTGAAGAAAGTGGAAGCAAATTTTTGGCGAAATGGCTAGGTTTTGTTGAAACTCAGAAGTTAACAAAACTCAACTACTTCGATAAAAATGAATAAGATCAAACGAAAGTGTTTGCTATTTTTAACTATTATTATAATTGTTATTACTGTTGCTATTAATACTAAAATCTAAAGAAAATAAAAGCATACCAATTTTCATTGCGTATTAATTTTTTTTTTTATTCATATTTATGTATTTTGATTACATATTTTATAATTTCCCCACCCTAGTTTGGAAATCCTATTTTCTTAAACAGATCGCTTACCATTTAAGTCTAACGCAGATCTCTGTATACAATCTGCGAGATCTGTTTCTTATCTCTTTATTCATCACAAAAAAATTTTTTATTTACAATGCAGTGTTTATGATCACTGTATTTTATTTTGTGAGGAACACATCTTTTTCACCCTTTTTTTTCCATTTCTTATTCTTTGTTGTTGACTCCATCATTGACTATGTACGCATACGCTTTGGCTTGTAAACTCGCAAACTTTGTCATAATTCTCCCAGCATTCTCATCTCTCGTCACATCTAATACTTTTTTTTTATTAGGAATGATATTGTGTATATTTGTGGGAGGTAATCTGATGTGACAATTTTGTGAGAATTCTTTTTAATAGCAACATACATATTACACTCACATTCTATTATGTATATATACAATCTTCATTCCTTGGCTTTGATTAATTAAAAAGTTGTAGCAAACGTCGTACATCAACCACTTAGAGAGTTTTAGCACAGTTATACTCACATGTACTAGGTAATCATGCACAATTTCCAGTTTACTTCATTTGATAGCATGCAAACCATTATCGAATATTTCAACACACTTAAAGTTCGATTTCGCTTTGACAATTCTATAGCCTACAAAACTTCTTCTGTTTTCATAATTAATGCCTAAGCGAACACTTCGGCCCTTTTCATCGTTTTCCATGCTTTTAGCATAAACAGGATTATTCATCAATTTATAACAGTTATACTCGAAATCATTTTTAGCAACTTTTCTTCTGTTGAGTTTTAAATCATTATGATTTTTATATTATTATTATTATAGAGCTCTAACCAAGCTTTTTGATTAAATTTTATTATTCTATGAATACATTTGAAACGCAACCCTTGCTGCAAGCAGAGAAGCAGATATTTTAAAGGAATCTTATAGTTCATTATATGGATTAAAGCTGGTATGAGTTTTTTATACCTTCCACTAGAATGAATTTTTTTATCTGCACCGAAAGGAGGGCAGCCGTATTTATCATAAATAGCAAACAGATACCCTAGGTCAACTTCTACTAGTTCCATCAATATCAATGGAATAAATGCCTTAACCTTTTTTTTCAGTTTCACTTAAAAATAGGAAGTTTGCATAAGGAAGTTTTTGAGACATGGCCGAATCATATAAATGGTTTGCATCCATATAGAGCAATTAATTTTCAAACTTTGACTAAGCGTATCGCTTGACTCGCGCTACCTTTGGGTAAACTGAGTAATGCCACCTCGTACATAAGTTTTTAAAAACCAATGAATTGCAAGATCATCATTTAGTCCAAATTCAATTTTAGTGTACTGTAGTGAAGTTTAATAGTGGAAGCGCAGTTTACCCCTAAGCTGCTCGGCTTCAGTGCGCCAAGTCTTTCCGTCTCTTATAATGCCAATAAGTCTCGGCAAGAGACGGTCCCTAAACTTTATGGTTCAGGCGGATTGAACGCCTTGTATTTTCAGCGAGTCAAACGCTAACTTGAATTGCTTGATAACAAGTGAATTTCTTTATTTTATTTGGCAATATTTATACTTATTTTCTACACTAAATTATGCTTATCTAAACAAAAATTATGATTGTTTAAATGCGGCATCGTATTGCATTACGGAATGCAATACTCACCCTGGTGAAGTGTGACATAAATTTTATTTTACCAAAAGAACTATGCTGAAGTCGCATAATTCTGTCACACTTCAAAGTGGATGCACACGATGGTACAGTATCTCAACATGGTATCCCATAAGAGAGATGGTGCTGTAAGATAATTGCAACGACGAGGTTTATTTTTTTGTAAATATAAGTTTCTTAAATTCCCGACAACAGGGGCTAATATCAAGACGTCGCTTTGGAGTTGAAGAACCATATTATCTTTAAAGGTTTGATATTCGAACGCGTGTCGTATCCTCTGAGTAAAAACTTAGCCGGCCTTTGTACATTCGCGATCGAACAAATAATTCTTGAAGCACTTTTGGCTTGGTAAAATTGGATCATCAAGTCTCTTGACGTCGTTTATGGAAAGACATCCAAGTACTTAGCCAATCTTTCCAAAATAGAGGTTCAATCGATTTGAATCTAGGAAATTCATTAAATATTTTACCTTATTCCCCTTCATTACTCTCTTCATATTTTATATATTCAACCTGTTGTTACACGGTACAACTGACAAATTAGGTGCTAACTGCGTAATAGATAAATGAATATTGTACCTATTTAAATTATCAAATATAATTCGAAAGTAGAGTAGCTTTTCTACATTCCCTATGACAGCACCCCACAAATTCCCCTGTGAAATAGTTAAAGTACTTATCTTTACTTCTTAGTATTGCTTTCTCGCACGCATAGGATTTGGTGTTTTGCATCTTTGTTGGTTGTTCATCTTATGATGGTTGCTAAGGGCTCACGGAATTCTTTCAGAATAACTGATCCAGCTCGTCCATTTTAAGCCACATATGAGCAAGAAAATCAGCTATACATTTTGCTCCTAATAAAAAAAAATAAATAAATAAATAAATTCAATTAGTTACTTAAGTATGAAAAGAATATTTACCAACAAAAGTATGCTGTTCATCACACTCTCGCAGTTGGTTCTCGGGAATTTTAAGCCAGAGAAATCAATTTGCATGTTTTAAAGTTCAATAGCAATCTCGTTAATACTCCTAATTTTAGAATAAGCTAACCTGCGTAACCTCTCCAGTCGGTTTATCAAACTTATAAGAGATAGCTGCTAATAAGCCCCACTTGAAACAATAGACGCCAGCTTTTTTCACATTAATTGTAGCCTTTTTAGTGCATATACTAATTGGCAAAGGTACATGTGCAATGGACTCCAACTTCCAGTTGATTAATTCACAAAATTTAAATTCTCCTATCGCCCAACCGCTATCTTGTTCTTAGTATTCTTCAGCTGCTCGATAAAAAGCTCGTCAATCTTATCGTTGATTTCACTGCTTTCTCTTGCAATAATGAACTTCGTTGAGAAATGCTAACAATGGTATCATTTCTGCTCCCACTCCCTTCACGTAGTCTTCAAAAAACCCCAAATTGAACTTTACAAGGCAAAATTCATCTAATTTAATTCGTATTTGCACGTCTATGTATGTCCGGATATCATCTAAAACTTTGTCGATTGATATCTCATCCTTCAAGTTGCTAACAATATTGTATCGAATCACATTTCCCGATTTCAGTAGAGATGTGATAAATACGTTTACTTTTAAAAGCACAGCTAACTTCTCTTTGTGCTTAATGGTCCCCAAGGGGGTTTTGTATTTTGTTTTCATCATGTAAACTTAGCATGTTGCGCAATACACCTCACTGGTAGGAATTTGCGCCTTGGTATTTGGTTTAAAAAGTCTTTTAAGTTTAGCGGCGTTGCTTTTGGCTGGCTTTCATTAAATTCTGTTTTCCACCGTTCTGTGAACTCTTCACATAGTTGCATATGGAACAATTCGCGTTCAGTCACAATCACGCGACAGAAATTTAACCTTGTACGCCAGAAAGCAACTGTTCCTTTATTCAACGAATCAGCTTGCTGCGAACCCAGCTGACAGGCTCTCACAAACTCCGGGCAAAAGCGATCCGATAAACTTTCAATATTATCAACTACGAATCATGAAATAACAATTCCGAGGGACTCTCAATATTCAAGTAAATTATAGTACTTTACAACTGCACATAAAGAGCACAATAGATCAAATTTATTTTGATAAGAAGCGTTCAATTGGGCCATTATTAGGTTCTAGTACGAGAACAATACAACAGGGTATAGAGCACTATTTACACAATCAGTATAAAATTGGCAGAAGTTTCGTAAACAACCTAATGAATAGATTGTAGAGAGCATGATTTTATATATTCGCGATCAGACGACATTAATAAGAGACATTATGCTGACTCAACTTTAACAGAGAAAGTTTGGCAACGAGCAGTATCTAAAGGTAGTGATTTAAAAGAACCTGATAACGCTTGGTTCGTAACAAATGCAATGAAGACAAAGGTGAAAGTGGTATGAGTACAAGTAAGATTAGGGGAAAGACAAACACGAAAAAATCAAGAAGAGTGATGAAAAAAGGGGGAAGAAATAGAATAACAGGAAGAACATACCGTAGAAAAAAGTTGTTTTCTCAAAAGCAAAACCAAATAATATAACGGATGCTGTAAAAACAGCCCAAAATGCGATTAATTCAATCCCAATGGCAAAACTTGTAAGATTGCTTCCTATAGTTCCGATTTTAACGGCAAAGTCAATACTCGGAGGTTTGGCCACGGGTGGATCAGTTATTGTTATAGCCATAAATGATGTAAAAAATGGCGAAGAACAATTAGTAGAGCCCACTCGTCATAACAGACATATGGAATCAATTGCTGTGGGAAAGGGTTTATATATTAAACCACAAAGAAAAGGATATGAACAAATAAACGGGCTCCAAAGAACTTTTAAACACTCTACCCAATTGGTTGCTAACTGATATCGATTTGATTAAACACGGTAAGCAACTCAAACAATTTAGATATGTTTTTACGCGTGATTTTTTACTTAAGAAGCCATTTGCACAAGAATGTGGTATTGTTAATCTAGGTAATTCAAATGATTCTGGAACACATTGGGTAGCCTACTATAAAAAATGCGACTATAAACAATATTTTGATAGTTTGGGAAACTTACAATTACCAATTAAAATAGTTAATTACTTAAAATCACCCAATTATAAGCGAAAACAAAAATTTAACATTTTTAATTATGGTCATTTATGCTTAAAATTCCGTTTCAATATATATAATTTGAGCAAAAAATAAAAAAACGTTTGTGGTTTTTTTAAATACTCTATATTTTATAATGTCGCCATGTCTAGGTATTAATATCATTCTCATTCTCTCTTACCATCTAAGTAGTTTAAATTTAGTTTTTTAATATGTTGTGTATACAACTGATGTGCCTTTGAACGAACCATATACATGGAATCATAATACAATTTGTTTTCAAACAAACATTTTCTAAAGTCGTCAACAATCAGCTTCGCTGTAACACATTGTTTTACTTTTCATTTTCTTAGTTTCCTTTTCATGTTTATCGATTTTAAAGGAACACAGTATTGGTCGTAAACCAATGACTTCATTCCTTATTTTTTCGCTGCATTCATCTTTCAACATTCCTAAAAGTTTCTTATTTGATAATCAAAAGCTGAAAATATTTGGCTTGGAATAGACAGACGTATCAAAATGATAGTTGACATCATCTCGAATGTCATCATATAAGTCATTTAGTCTAATATCATTTATAAATGAATCAGTCCCCATATAATTTAGATTAATATTTTCTTATATTTAGGCTTCATGTAATCATAATGAAACATTTTCAATTTTGACATTTCTCTCTGTTAGGCGTTTGAATTACCATTTTTTTGCACTTCCTCTTATGTTTCTCCAGACCATCCACACAGTAAATAAAGTTTAACCACATACTACATATGTGTCGCATTACGATATTTCGTTAATTTTAATTTGAGCGGTCATAATTACACACGCACACATATATACATATACATAAATAAAAATTAAAGATTAGAAATATATATATTATTATTATTCAAAATTTTTTCATACACTACTTTACCTACCTTGATTTGTTTTTAATCCAAACGTATTGAAATTTTCCATTCCCTTCCAGCAGTAATAAGTTAATATGATTTCGTTTTTCTTTTTGAGTAAAATAATATGGACCCACTATAAGACCGAACACGTTTATACTTATATCTGGATTTTGTAACTCATAGTCTTTCAGGTTATTTATTGTCAATGGAAAATTCAAATTTTTAAACGTTAAGGTTACGTTATTTCTCACCACTATAATTTCGGTACGAATATATCCAATTTTATGTGATGGACATCTACTTGGATACACTACAGATTATATAGCATATTTAAAACAGTATTCATCACTATTTTGTACATTGATACAAGTGTGTTTTTTTATATTTTCACAGGTAAACGTACACAATATAATCACTTTATAGGTTGATAGTTATTCATATTAATTTCAAGATGTGAAATTTCTACTAATATCCATCGACTAACGCGTTCTTGAAATTCGCTCAGTTTTTTACATAGAATTTTACATTGATCTGAATAGTATTCACGAATATCTTTGTTTGTTTCGTGTGAAGTTGGCACATCCATTTTTGTTTGATCTAAAAAGACATATTTTTCCGCCTCATATCCGTGCTTCATTAAAGTATACTTGCAGCATAGTATACAATTAAATTTAATATTATTATGTTTTTGCATAGTCTTTCTTCATATTCTTATAACACTATTCTCGATTGCAGTTAAGAAGTTTTCCGGAAACAAATTATTTTCTTTGTTTCTATTCTCAAATTTGTATGTTTCAATGCGATTCTGAAGCATGGAACACACGTTGCATCCATATTCAACCATTTAGTTTGTACATAAATGAAATGGCTTATCACGGTATATATCCTTTTCTTCCTTTTTCCTAATATGGTCTACCGAATGTTGATGTTTAATAAAATACTTTTAATTTTGAAACTTTTACGACACAGTTTACACCGTTGAACTCATGTTGCACCCTTAAGTGTCGATTTGAACAACAATTTTGTTTATATATTTTACAGCAAAAATCACAAGTAAAATAAAGAACTTTTCCCTTTTTTTTTCTTTAAGTAACACTTGTAGTAGTTGTGATTACACACTTCCGAACTTTAGTACAACAACGACGTACACGTTTCCAAAAATCTAATTATTTATATCCTATAAATTGTACAAAAAGGAGGAGAGGGGAAGCGAGGTTAAAAAGCGAAAACCAAAATACTTGAGAAATAAACAAATGATAATTATTTTATGTTTAATCTTTTATTTTTATATTTTTTGAATCACTACTGCTGAATACTTATATACTACTCGTTATTTATTCTATTCGTTGAAAATTAAAATGATAATTTCTTTCGTTGATAATCTCTCTCCCGATATCAAATTGTCCTCATTGAGACGTGATAGTGTCCACTATCACTAAAAAGGGAAAGTGTCGATATAAATACATATATACGTATATACGTCCTACAAGTACAAGACAAACTTATTTAGATCACCCAAAAGTTTACACAGCTGTAGGGTATACTCATTTGTATTTGTAGCTTAAGGGTCGACAAGCTTCTTACACCAACGTTTAATAAAACCAATCATTGACGTAGCCTTATTTATACAGAGATCAATGTGCAAATTAAGACGAACCCCTTGATCGAAACCTCTAGGTTCATGGCTAAACGTAAATTTTCCAATTTTTGTGAATCAATCAAGCAATCGGGAGAGCATAAAATCCTTCTTAAAAATTAAATCTTCTTATATTTTTTAAAATTTGGTTTAATAAAATTCAGAAAGTATCATGTAAGCAAATTGCCTAAGTCAGGAGATAAAAATGCTATTCCATGGAAAAAGGAGGAAACAGTATAAAATCTTTAACGTACAAGAAGATACGGCTGGACTTAATCACCGAAGGGAGATCATTGATGTACAAGATAAATGGCTACCTTGGGAGACGTCTGACATCATGAGGAATTCACCACAGCCTGGAGTTTAAAGATCAATAATTTATGACTAACTAAACGAAAAGCTAACTAAAATAAGCCGCTTCAGAGAAAGAATAAAAATCCAGGTCCAGGCACGCAACTATATTTAAGTGATTTTAAACTTTGTAATACGTCTCTCTCTCTCAAATGACTAAACGCGGAATGGAGTTCGAGTTTGTGATTTGATAAGGATAATTACCCGTTAAATCAGAACAAGCAATATAGAAATTGCAACGGAAGTATTCATCAAAGTGACTCGATGTTTCAATGGCATCAGAGGCCTTGGAACCATTAAGAAAGATGGAGGACAGATACAAATAGGCTACATATGAGCGTAGTGAGACGGGTATTTGAATATGTGTTTGCTGTGGAGTCCCTTTTCTGTAGGCGCTACGTGGATTCAATCGAATCCGTTCAAAAACAATTCCTGCTCTATGTCCTTAGGAATATGGTTTGGGACCCGCTTTCCTCATTGCCTCCTTACGAAAATAGATTGAGTTTGCTAACCTTGCCGTCACTTGAAAAGCCTAGATTTATCCTCCTTCCTAATTAAGTGGTACTATCGATTTGCCGCCATTACTTTACGAGATCTATTATAAACCTTACTCAATGTAGAGATAATTACAAGCTTTTGAATCCTTTTAGAGTCATTTACAAACATCTAAATGATATCTATAATTTAATCTCAATATCGGATTCATTAAAAAGTACGAAATCAACTCTCCTAAACACTCGCGCTTTGGCTATTTCGCATCCAGATTAGCTTCTTAAGTCGGTATCTTCATAGGATTCGAAAGCAGAATATCATTTTTTCACTATTATCCAAGCTTTTATTCCAAGCTTTTGTAGGTTTGCACCTCTAACAAGAACTTGCGCGTCTTTTTTTCTTTTTTTTTCCTGTGTTCATGAATTTTGTTCATTTTACTTTGGCTGTCTCTACTAGTCATTCGAAGATTTTCCAAAACAATTTTTTTCACTGCTTCAGAGTTTTCATTGGTAGTCATTTACCTATTCTCGGCCTTCCGTTAAAGGCTCGTACCACATACACAAATTTTTTTTTTGCCCAAAGTAGACTTGCCAAATGGTGCACTCAACATTTTAAACATCTATACATCTATCGAAAATATACTTAAAATGCAAAATGCCTTATAATGTTGGGGACATGTGTGTCAACATAACAAAAAAAAATTCGAAACCGGAATGTAAGTGTAGCATACCTTAAGTGCTCAAGAAAATAAATGAGGCTAGGTCGCCAAAAAGTGTGGGGTCGATGATGAAATTTGCCCTGTACTGAACTTTTGTACATTTTTGTGTTCATAAGTATATGTGTATGTGTTGTGAGGACCCAAAGTCGTCTCTCGTTTTGGCCTCACGGATTCACCGTGTCTGGTGAGGGGAAGGAAGTGCTAGGTTAAGATAGGTTAGGAATGGAATAAGAAGAGAATAAGATAGGATATGAACAGTATAAGAATAGAATAGGATAGAATAGGATTGTTTTAGTGATAGTTAAGTAGAGTCGTGTGAAGGTAGTCATCGAAGCTAGATTCCCGAGGAGCAAAGACGGGTATAGACAGGCAGTTTTAATTAAATGAATGATAGAATAAAGTGTAGAAGCAATGATAAAAAGAAATAGAAGAGTCTCTGCGAATATAAATTGCCTTGCGTGTTATCCTTCCCCGGTCCGCTGAGCTGCCCCAGCCCTAGGAATTGGGACGAAACGTCCTCGCAGCGTACTACCCTCACCCGTCAGTACCCAATAAAGCAAATTTACTTCAAATTCATTAAAATAATTTTATTTTTCCTCAAAAACGAAAGCGGGTTGTTCCACCGAGGAACCATAGCTCGTTTAAAAGAGCTGTTGGATTGAGGAATAGAAAGATGAGCAGCCGTGCGAATCGCTTTAGACATAATAGCAACATCATGGTTGCAGATTCCGTCAAATGGCTTTGAATTCAGAAATGACTCGCCCTGTTTGGAGTAATTGATCCAATCCGCTTTATCTAGGAGGAATTTGGCCTGTTTGCCTGTTTTGAAAGTGATTACTATTATGTAGATCATCAGAAATAGACCAGGAAACCAAAGCAAGAAGTGAGGGAGAGCAACATGTTTAATCAATATGTGAAAAAGTATAATGAGTTGAAAAGTGCGTTCGTTTTCCATCATTTGAAATGCAGAGATTGCTTTGGATGAACGCCTTTTCTAAAACAGTACCACGAGTGTTGTTCACTGTTGAGCCCCAGATGGTATTCCAGCTGTTAAAGGTGCCGCATATAATTAATGTGTGTGTGGGGGGAAGTACGGAGAATAAATAATATAGTTCTTGCTGAAAAAACGATTGCGAAGGTGGGATATAGAGCGAAAGCAGTGTAAATTTTATGTTTAAGGTTATTTGTATGGCTACGGCTTGTATATTTGAGCTTAAATTTATGCGTTTGTGAGGTATACTTGATTTTATAAAAACACCAATTCCTTGTTCGGAATATAAATTTTTATCAGCATTCGTGAAGTATCCAGTATATAATTTGGGTGGAATGGGATTAAAAGAGCTTCTACAAAGGGGTCTTGAAGCTATATAAAGGTTTGGTTGAAATCTCTTACGAGTGTACGGAGTTCAACAAAATTATTAATAAATCGCTTCAAGTTCCATTGTAGAATTTTAAAAACTTTATTTAATTGTAGTGACATCGAAACGGAGTGGTAGGTGGGTTAAGTTGACATGTCAGCATGTCCGTCGAAAAGGTCGCTATAGGAATTTTGCGTGAATAATTTGTTCTTACCAGCAGAATAATCTGTACTTAGGTGCGTATATTTGAAGTGCAACGAGTGGACACACGTGAATAATCTAAAATTAAAGGTTGATTGAGGGATGAAAGATTGGATTCATTACAGCTTGTAATTTGTTGAGTAGAGTTGAGAACTTGTGATTCTGGGGGATTTAGTTTATTAGATTTTGGCATATGTGTTGTTGTTTTAATTTTTTCAATATTTGCTGTTGTTTTGATTTTTTCAATATTATCTTTGGCGGGCAATGAAACTGATTTGGCAATGTAATTTTTGGTTGATGGTAGAACAGGTTTTTCATTGGAAGGAGTTGGAGTTAAAGGCATATTAGGCACGATTTGCGAGGCAATAGCAGCGTAAGTATTACTTTTGTTAATTCTTTGGTAATGATTTCGACTTTATGAGGTTTTCGGTTGCGCGCGGGTTCCCAGCGAGGACAAGTAAATTCCTATCGCGTAGAATCGATATGGAGTCTACATATGTTGCAATGCTATCCAGTGCTTTTTTAATAGCGAAAGGGCTGATTTGCGAAATTTTTATTGAGGGATCAACATATTTTTTGTCAATAGGAATGATGCTACTGGTTGGTAACACCGGAAAGTCGGAATTTTTAATTTTTTTTCTTCGGGGGGATACGTCTGCTAATAGATGAAATCTATTTTAGTTTTTATCTGGCGGCCCCGGGGCCATTATGCCTTATGGCTGTCTATTGATTAGCAAATTGAGAAATAACCACTCACTTGAAAAGGTTTGGGAACTGTGGAAGAAGGTTGGGAACTACTAAAGGAAAATGTCAATTGTTTTCAATTTTTTTATTTTTCTTTTTTGTTTTGTTTTTTTTATATTTTTTTCTTATATGTAGAGGAAACAAAAGCACATACGTGATATCCGCGTTAACCAGTTCTAGCAAAAACACTGAAAAGACAGGAGTTAAATACACAATCACACCGAAACAATTGAAAAATCGCAGACGAAAAGAAAACACGCACTACACTGAACACAAGTCGACTCGATGTGCTTCTTAATTGTAGAAATTATACATACTGTAAAAAGGGAAATAAAAACAACTTAATTTATTTTTTCATATAAGAAAATATATGCTATACAGATGAAGTTTTGGAAAATAATGGAGAGGACTGGAAATCAGTCTTTAGCCAGGCTTCACCAAATGCCAATCAAGCTAAATCTGCGTTCACATAACATAGGTAGTTTGGTAAATGGCAACCATTAAACCTGAGCATTCATTTGGTTTTTTTTCTACCTGTAGAAGCAGCTCAACCTCGCGTGGTAAAAATCGTTATAAAGGACACAATGATTTATTTGTTTTTCATTTGCTTCCCGCCGGGAATAGAATCTTAACATAATACTATACAAAATCCCCGTTCACCCAAAAGTTTGCAAAAACCAATCTTCAAGAAAACCAAAGTTTCTATGTTGTAGAGTATACAGAATTTATAAAATGGTTTGCAACACAATACACTTCTTATGCTGCAGGACGTTCTCAGTTTAGAAAATAGTTTGCAAAAATCTGGATGAACCAAATTCGTATTAATAACACATTATCACACACAAGAAACCCCCGCATTACAAATATATTTTTAATTAATTAATTTTTTTTTTACATGATTAATAATACCAAAACTTGCGCATACACATTTTCTAGATTTGTTGTAAAAAAATAAAATAGGTCAACTATTGATAACATTAGGTCAATGAATTAATTAAAAAAACCACAAGAGAACAATTAACTTCTTACACTGTAGGGTATTCTTAATTAATAACATGAATTACAACAGCACCAGAACGCCACACGAACACCGTTCAGGTGACATTCAGGTTGGCGAAACCGATTCAACTCATAAAAAAATCTTTTTTAATGTAAGTAACTCTAGAAGCCGTTATTTGCCGACTTTGTGCATTGAAATGTACGAAAAAAGCGATGCAGAAACCATCTATATTATTTACTGTCTCGCCGAAGAGCAAAGAAGTTTGTTTTGAAGCACGGCGAGCAAATGTATTGAAAGATCGATTGTCTGATTGGAACGGATGCAAAACGAGGATATCAGGGTACTATATTCCCAACAAAAATATTAACGTAACTCGCGAGGGATGACGATTAAGCAGTGCAATATTGGCTTTATTAAAATCATGTTTTATAGTTAACAAAACGATTTAACATGGTAGTGTTATGCAACTCGCCAGCCTAGTCGCCATGAAAGCACAAACAAATTTCTGAATGATGGGGATCCTCTGGCAAACTAAAAAACGATTTCGGTAACGAAACTTGTATTTAATTCCTTTAAAATTCTGATTTCAGAATTGGAGGAAGCATATCTAGTTTTTTGTTGGATAATCATATATACTGGTAGAGGTAAAGTAACATTTCTAGCGTATTTTCTCGAAACCTTTCTTTAAGCAGACGGTCATCAGGACATGTGATTTTTTTCGGAAATATAGAAACAAGCCGCAGTTGCATGTTCGATTTTCACCATGGCTGTACTTGCCATAAACAAAATATATTGTTGGCTAGTCGGAGGTATTGAAGAAGGGAGTGTTGAATAATATGCTGAACCGTAAATATCGAATACAAAAATTTGTTAATAAAGTCGGAGAACAGAACAAACCCATAAGACAAGAAAGAAACGAGTGTAAAACTTAAGTATTAAATAATAATGTAAGCGCAAATGGAAACGTGAATAAGCGAATTGAATACGCTTTAAGACAGCATATCGATATAATAAATGTTAATAGAAGTTTAAGATAAATACTGAAGTAATTATTTGCTGAGGTAAAGACGCGAAAATTCTCTCTCTTAGACGGAACGAGGGAATTTTCGAATTTTAACCCTCCTACGTTATTTTCCTTTTGAATCTCAATTAGAGTTCATTTTGGTAAGACCTCCGGTCCTCTTTAATTGCGAAAGAAACCAAGCTAAATTGCTCGCTTCGATGCATTATGTAAAAATAACCCTAAGGTAGGTCCGATCGAAAAATTATTTCACCTGTCTGAATTTGTTTAATAAATCGAAGAGAGTGTAAATAAGTGAATTAAGAAATAAACAAGAGATCGAACAAAGTAAAGAAAACAGTGAGAATACCAGAAAAATGTCAGAAGCTAACAAAATAAAATGAAAAAGACACCATGACAAATAAATTTATCGTAATTTGTGATACAGTAATAGTTAATAAACTTTATTAAAACTGCTTTCACACAAGAACGACAAAAGAAAGAACAGCGACTGCAACAGGCAAATAAAGATAATGATGCGATATTTGTGCTAGTATCTTATGTAGTGATAATCAGTATACTACTTAAATAAAATATAAAAACAATGTAAAATATTTATATGAAACGAAATGAATAATGTATATATATATATATACATATATATATATTGATTTGAAGATTGTTACTATAAAATGTTATGTAAACCAAGCTGCGTGTTATAACTGTTTGCAACTATATCTACAGAGGTATACACACAATTACATATAAATTAACTTTATGTCAGAACTATAACGAAACGATAATCTTTGTTGTACAACGCTACTTAGTTTCAGTCTTCGTTACATCAACAACTCCATTATCTCTAATATAAATATATAAACTTCATAATCCCTAATATAATTGTCATCGCCTGCAACAGCAAACAGTCGGTATATAATCATATTCACCGGATTTATTTAAGGTGTATTACATATGTATATAATTTTTTATCACATAATTTAATTTAGCTGATCTTCTATATATATTTACAAATTACTTAATCCGTTGACTTTTAATTAATGTATAGACATTGGTATTGCTTTTGCTATTGAAAGTTATATGAATTAAAAAAAATATATATGTATATATATATATATATATATATTGTGCTAAAGTTTTAGAGGGTTATTGGACCCAACAACGGGGTCTCCTATTGCAAATCATGCTTTATGACCGGCCCGTTCGGTAAGTAGCTTTCGTGTGCATTTCTTTTAGTTGTAACCGTCTGCGGAGCGTCCGTGCGTAAACAATTTAAAATGCCCTCATATCTACCGAACTAGCTAGCTCAGCAATGACACGTGCATCCGTCTCTGCAACCTTTGATCCTCTTCAAGTGACACGTAAAATTGGGCCTAAAAATAATAAAGTCCCTAGTTCAATATTCAGACAGATTTTGTGGATTTACAAAAATGTTTAGCAATACCGTAGTAAAGGACGAAATTAAAAATGCCTGAACTAAAATATCCTTCACAGCGTTACATAACAATATCTCAAAAAGCCAATATAAAGGTAACCATCATAAAAACAAACTACAGTATATTTCGGTTACTTAGACGGCAATCCGATGTCATTGAATTTTTTAAACGAAAGAAATGAGCGAATTACTCGGCATAATTATTGAAATAGGTCTAAATTGTTATTAAATCTTGAAGTTAAAAAAAACTATTTAACACCCTCAGCGTACATTAAACTCTGGTTGGATTTAATCATCGAAGGAAGATCATTAATGTATAAATTAAATGAAAGGAATTCTAAGTTGCCGCCTTGCGGGCCGCCAGACGTCACAGCAAGTCCATCCACGGTGCTGAAGTTAAAAAGAACCGTGAACAATAACACCTTATCCATTTCACTAACTACAAAGCAAGGCCAGAGGCCTGGAGATTGAAGAGCAGTAAGTTACGGTTAACTAAGCAAAGTCAGATCTGCTAAAATTAGTATATACGACATCCGTGCGAAAACCATTAGAAAAAGCCTTGAAAACATGGCAATTAAGCTCTAGGAGATTCGTAGCAGTTGATTTTCTTTTTAGGAAGCCACAGCAAAACCTATTTTTTCAGTTCAAACAATTTAGGTAAAACACTCAACTTGGCAATGCGTGTATAATGCTCGACTAGATATCGGCTTCCACTTTTGTCGATAGGAAATGCTTTTCCAACACAAAGAGAATAACCCTGTCTTCAGAGAAAGATTAAAGATCTTTCCAATGACACCATATACTTCGTTAGAGCATTACTTCGACACACAGGATGAAATGCCATTAGGCCCTGGCGCATGATTACATTTTAGCGATGTTAAAGCTTGTAATAAATAAATTTCGGAAATGGTCGAATTCAGTATGAATGCGGGGTTTATGATTTAACAGGGGTAATTATTTGATACATTCGCATCAACAGTACACAAGTACCGTCAGATACATTCTTGCAAAAATTTTTCGAATTTTTCATTTTTTTAAGCCGATTAAAAACGATATTCCATAAAGCCATCACAGGCAAACGCCAAGGATATATTAAAGAAGATAATAGTATGAGAACGCTGTACGTACGGCTGATAACCTTTTAATAAAAGTAAAGTTTTCCATCAAAGATCCATTGATAGAAGTTAGCTAAAAAGAAGAAAACAAATAGCTAACGAGAGGAAAATTATTTTATGAACAAAGCTTTCCCCAAATTCTTATAAAACGCATGGTCGCAGTCATTGGAAATGAAAGTAAGCTTAAAAACGGTAGCACAGCATATCCGAAAAGATTTGTATAATGCAGACCAGTAAAAGTTTTTTTTCTCAGTAATGAGATTTACAATGGATACAAACCGACCAGCTGCGTGACACTAAGCATCGTTGAAGAAGAAAACTATAAGTATAAAAAGGAGAAATCACAAAAACAATTGCACGTGGTATTTGTTAATTACTGGTACAAATGCTTTTGCGGGTGATGAAAAAAAGTAAATTTCGTACAACAGACTGAACTATGGGATATCAGAAAATAAGCTCCAAATTAAAAACGCAAATATAGCAGAAGTCAGTTATATAACAAAAAGAAATATGGTGCATCATACAGCGTACTGAACCGGAAGGAGAAGCTTGCTTTGGCGCCTAAACCTACAAATAATGGTGAGACACCTTCAAGATGTAGAACGGAGGCTATATTCCTGATGTAATCATTCTGGTCTTGATTGTACGTAAAGTAGAGACTTGTGTGAGAACTGGAAGCGTTTCTCATTTTGATGCCACTAATAAATTAAAATGTAATATGTCTTGTTCAGTGAGTTATCTAGAAATTGTCAGAGGATCAATTGTTAAATAATAGAAGCGATCTATACCAAGCTTTTTGATGCACGTTTGATGGGAATAGGGATGATTTGAAGAATTTGAAGTTGTACGATCCTAACTTCAAAGAAAGTAGCCGATTTCTATGTTTTTTTTTCCGATTTTTCACAACAGAACGCAGACATATACAGCTAACTAAGGTAGTTAGCTTTATTTTATACTCTTTAGGGGTAAGAATGAATCCGCTACAGAGCAGCATTATCTGGTCCGGTAAGTAAAGAAATCAACGAGATATAGTAAGAAGTCGTAGATTCGGAAAGCTAAGCCCGAAGACTATATCACGCTAAGGCATATAAACGCGTCAATCCTACAAGCGATTTTATTAGCGATTGTTTCAATATTACGGTTAAATTTCCATATCAATCCATTTACAATTTTGTAAACCCTGCAATGACAGATAGATAGACTTATGGTGGCTGTTAACCACCTATACACTAAGCAGGGGATAAAATTTGCATTACACTAGTGTAACAAAGTTCCTCGTCTTAAATCAACCAAAAGTTTATTCAACTCGTTACATTATTATACCAACTTCAGCCCGAACTTTTATAATATGCTAAATGTATATACTACATGCGTGTGCATAATAAATAATGGCATATAGACACATCTATGGATTCCCTAATTACATGCCTACTATAACATTTGAATGTCCGCACAAATCTTTTATGGGCTTGAGTGTGTTGAACTGTCGCAGACAGCTAACACTCTAAAATGAATCAAATATATTCGAGAACTTAGGAGGTTGAGGCATGTCAATTAATTCCTTTAAATGTAATTTCAATGCGAAACGAATTTCCGTAAGTTCATACATAGAGTTGTCTTACTGCTTCATATGCATAATAAAACTATCATCTCCAGTGAATTTTAACATAATTGGTTATTTGCTTAATTTTTACAACACAAATATTATAAGAAAGTGTTTTTTAATATTAGCCATTAAATTTACGGTTATATTATTGTATTGCTTTCTTCCTACGTACGATTGCGAATAATTAGGTAAACCATTTAAAATTCACAATGGCGAGATACCTTATATTTTCGAAATAACGTGACATAATTTTTTGTTTGTGTATTGACGTGTCGATTGACGGTACACGAACCTGATCTAAAATATGTACCGCAGACATTTTCTAGCATATATCGATCAGAAGATTGTCCACTCTATCTAAAATTTTAATATAAATATAATTGTAAACAATTGTAGATATAAAACAATTTCATTCGAACTGAATACATTGTCGCTTTTATTTATTTATTTATGTATAAGAACACTTTATGCCACTTCGGTTAATTTGTGTTAGTACTGTTGTAACTTTATTCTGTGTTAGGTTTCTTGAAAATTAAAGGCTTCCTATGAGCACATTCCTACAAACCTGTAAGAGTATTATTCATATGTAATTTCAATGAATGAATAGCATTTCGTATTCATTGACCGCAAAAACTCTTCCTCTTTCTGAGTCAGAGGCATGCATGCTTGTGAAACAACTGAAACGTTTGCAAAAGGCCACTTTTATATGAAAAAGAATGGAAAACTGCGTTCCTATTGACTATCAATGTTCGCCGTAAGTATTTACAGATTACGTCGCACGCAAAAGCATTTTGAAAAAATTTCTCAATTTTAAATTTTACAGTTTTATTTATTTATTTTTTTTTTCAATCTGAAGATTTCTTTTATTAATAGGAAGGATAATTAGAGATATTTAAAGCTTAGCGACATTATCTTACTAGAGAATTAAAAACAAAAAGGTACTAGAAATGAAAGAATGGAATAGGAAGTGAACAGAAAGAAAATCATGATTGTCTCAATTCAGTAAGTAATAGTTGCGCAAGCCAGTTTTAGTGTTGTGTGTCTGCTGCAAGCGCAACGTTGTATTTGCTCAAGACTTTTAGTGCTGTAATTATTAAATTAATTTCGAGTATGTTTTTTAGCAAAGAGAGAGCGCGGTTACGGCCTTCCATGGCAAATTGGCATCAGAACGATCAATTACCATTTTTAGCGCGAGCACGATTTAGCGCATTACCCAATTTTCTGGTATCGCATTCACACACTAATGAAGAAAAATTGACACTTTTTGTGGCCGTTCTATATGTAATTGATATGTTTGGAGCTTTCCCATTCATTATACTGCCTGGATTACTTGTTCAGTTGGGTTTCTTCGGCATACCTTTGGTGATATCAGTGTTGGTCTTACAGATTTACACATCATTTTTACTAAGCCAGTGTTGGATTATGGCTGAGGAATTAGATCCTTCTATTGTACATAAAAGCAGGTAATTTAATTGATTAGAAGTTTTATGAGTTTATCTATACATACTACTTATCGGCTTAGGTATCCTTACTCGGCTATTGCAAATTTAGCGTATGGGCACCGTGCTAGTTTTTTGGTTACTATCCTTCTGGATTTGAGCACATTTGCTGGAGGTATACCTAACATTATTTTGGCCGCTGAGAATTTGGAGATGTTGGGAAACAGTATTTCACAGGGTAAATCTTCTCTTTCATTCTGCTATTGGACAATATTAGTTGGTATGTTTTTGGCACCGCTTACATGGTTAGGCAGCCCTAAGCGCATGAGGTACTTTTTTTGTCCGTTTATATACTAGAATGTAATTTTTGCTTTATACCATTTTGCTTAGAGGTTTGGCTATATTTTCTGTTTGCATCATTGTGTTTATTGTATTGTCATTGTGGATTTGCCTGTTCAGTGCCACAGCTTGGGGCTCTCCTTTTCAGGGAATTAGCTTCGGTTTGTTTATATTGTTATGGATTTCAGTTGCATTAATCTTAGCATTGTTTGGTTTTCTAGCCCTTCCTCTCTCGACGAAACTTTTGAAAACGTACTGCATGCTAGTGTTTCAATTTGATATTCATCCGATGTTATTAACCTTGCAAATTGATATGCAGCAGAAACAGCTTGCTGGATGGGCTGCGTTTATTGGAATTGCAGGTAAGATTGAAAAAACATTAGTTGAAAAGATAATTGTGGGAAATAATAATGTTTTGATATAGCTCGGGGATGTAAAATTATTTTAGATATGTTTAAGTCGATCTGTATACTCTTCACGTTTTCAGCTTTTATACAGTACAGGCCCACAAGTATCTTGACTTAGAGTTAGACTTACTTTTCCCCTTGATGGAGCTTGAGTTTCCTTGCGCGTTTTAGGGAGAAATCATTTTTTGACCAGGGAGACATATTATTTTTGAATTTTTTTTGGATTCGGATCTTAAGAAAGCATGAAAATCAGATGGCTGACAGGAGTTTACCGTGAGCGGAGCATCTTTCAAGAATGGGAAAATTGTCCACCATCATGCAGTGTCTGCAGTTAATATTTCGCGCTTCATAAAAATAAAAAGACCGCCCTTAAATTTTGGAAGAAACTTCTTCCAGGTACAACGTAAACTGATAACACCTTTACTTTTCGGGAGTTTTGCTTATTTGTACATTCCTACTTATGCTAAATAAGGTAAAAAGAGTGAGCGTGTGCACGGAAGTCTTCGCCACAGCTGAACTAAACTTCGTTACGAGTTGGTATACGGCATTTTTACGACATCTTTAAAATAATAATCTCTAGTAACAAAAGTTTACGGTTTTTTGAAGGAAACATGAACTTTTTCATTCAAATACTGCCAATCGCGTAAAAATTATAATTTTTAAAAGCTGCAAAGTACTCCTCTATCTGTAGGTATATAAATTTGCTTTCGGATTGAAATTTTTGTAAAAGCTGCAGTGTCTGCAGTCCAACTAAAGATCCAGCACGGGAATGAATCATGTGCCTCCACTTTCAAATGTTTTTCAAAAACAAATTTTTTTTGGGTATTAAAAATGGGCTAAAATTGCTTAAATATTTTTATTCCATTACCTATTCTATCATCAAAAAACGAGTGTTTAAGTTTGCTACATAGATTCGTTTCCTTAAGATATACGTAAGCAAACAGTTCTTTACGCCGTGGTGGCCGATAGTTAACAAATGTTTTCCGCGTCTTACCGGACGTGATTTATTTCACTTTTAATTATTATCTATTTATTTTAGGAAGGGATGTTGGGTGAATGTTACTTAATTGGTTGAATAATATATGTATCTGCGAAAATCTCAAGCTGTATTTGAAAAGTAAAAATTTCTGTGGTGCACGCTTGCGGGTTGTGCAACTAGCTTACGTTTAAAACTATCATTTTATTTTAAATAGCAATTTATCATACATAATAGACTACAAGTTTGGTATACGCAATTTTTGTGTCAAATAACTGCTATGGACCAACTTTCATTATAAAATATGAAAAATCAGAACTGATGAACGCATTCTTTTCATAAGCATACGTGGGAGACGATCCGTTAAAGTATTTCAAAAATTGTGTCTTGGAGAACAAAAGCGTATGGACAAAGACATCTACGAAGGTCACGTAGGCGGAACAGATAAACAGACGGACCGCAAGCAGACAAGCTTAGATCAACTCAAAATCATATCCGATTTAATGGATCGTCGGTCTATCTTGTGTCCTTCTCTGGTTACATACGCCTGTTCACCCTCATAAAAAATTTTGAGAGAGTGTGGAACTGAGATCGACATGTGAATTCAATATTACAATTTGTTTGCCATTTGTAGTAGATAATGACCCGAAATAATACATTTAAGAAGACTCTCTTAAAACGCGGAATAGACAAAATAGCACAAATCCGCTTGCAAATCGACGTTCGACAGTCAAACGCGTAAATAGACGCAATCGATGCCAAAGCTTGTATAAATAATTTTCGGTCGTTTGAAAGTGTAATGAAATTGGTCCGTTCAACAAAGTGGCGAATTCGCGTTTGACGACAATACATATTTTCTATTTGTATCGTTACGCAAAATGCGTTTTCCCTATTTTGCGGTGTTCCCCATATATTTTTGTTAATAAGTTCGTCACAATGAAATGATTTTCAGTACAGGGACGATTTTATTTACCACAATTATTTACGGGAACTTATATTAACAAAGTTTCAATGCTTTTTGTGGTTTTCGCTGCGCGCTTCTACTACTACTTCGCTTATACATTCTTTTAAAAGCAAGCGATCAGTACAAAATTCCGTTCTGAAAACTTCGTGCTGAACCTTTTTACTTGTTAACTTTTCTAAAAATTGTTGTTCAACTTTTTATCAAATCGTCAGCATAAACCTAATTTACTTTAAAGTAACATAAATCTGGGGCCAGTCCAGGGTTCACGATGTCAAGTAAACCCGATCGTAATTTTTGCATTGGTTTATGTTTCTCGACCTCAAGTCGACGTAGTGGGTTTACAGCAGTCGGCAGAGTATGCATGTTTTTCACTATAGAATGAAAACTTTTTCTAATCATAAAAATGTTGTCCAGTAGCGTATTCGAATGGAAAATAGAGTCAAATATTAAGATTTGATGTATACTTATTTGTTTTAGTTTATATTTAGATAAATTAAAAATTATTTCTTCAGAGTCCTTTTTCGCGCTTAGTTAATTGTTTACTTTCGTCGGTCTCTTTACATATGTGCTTATGCCTATATTGGAGCGCTTTTCTCAATTTCTAGAACCGCAAAATGGTCCTTATTTTTGATTTTAACATTTTAAGAATTTCGTTGGCTCAAATGTGTGATTTTCGTAACAACATATATCATTTATAATTTGTTTATATTTACTTTGTCATTACACATGTATTAGTAACTACATATATATTGTATATACAATATTAGTAACGTGCTCCTTGGCAATGGTGGGATCAGTAATAGCTGCTTATAAATTTGGAGCTATGATTGGCGAAAACGTGCTGAGAGTATTGCCGACTAGTCCCTCCCTATATATAATGTCAGTACTGATGTCACTGCAATTGTGTTTTTCTGCGACAGCAAATAGTTCCGCCATGTTTTTGCAACTTGAAAATTATTTTAAAATTTCAGAGAGTAAGTAAGAACACGCACATGGAATAGTGCTTTGCATGCATTTGTAAAAATGAAAAATCATGTCGTATTTGTCAGATTTTTCAATAAAACGTATGGCGATTCGAACATCCGTGGTTATATTTCAAGTGGTCATATCAGAATTTGTGCCAAGTTTTGATGCTCTTATGGACATTGTGGGCGGTACTATAACAGGCCCTTTGGTATTTATAATGCCGACGCTATTCTACAGGCGCTTAGTGCGAATGGAAAGTTCGCACCATCGTACAGTTACAGAAGCTTCATACGGCTCGATAGCATTGGATTTAAATTATAATCCTATAGAAGATTTATCACCACAATCACTGTTAGATGAAAATCTGAAAACGCAATCGATACTACGTATATGTTGGCAGCAAGCTGTTTACACTTTTGTTCGTTTACAATGTGACTTATCTTTGTCAGTGATGATACTTTTTTTGGGTGCCTTGGTCACATTCTTTGCAACTTATTTAAACATATTTGAATTAAGTACACTTTTTCACAATAACTCGCCATGTTTTGGAAATTTCACAACAGTTAATAAACCTTGATGAAGTAGAAATATATACATTAAATTTTGAACAGCTTCGGTTCGCCTACAAACTGAAAATGAATATACTGCATTTTATACATGATAAGTGGAAGAAAGTAATCTATCTAGTGAGAGATTCAATATTTCACAAAAGAAAGAATTCTGCAAGCCAAGCCTTCGCTTGGGTGAGCTTGGTTCCTCCTAAAATTTAGTTTCGTTAAATTATCTGAAAAATATATGAGCTCGTTTGTTAACAGCATTCAGTTATGATTACAACCATGATGCAACTCGCTGTTAAAAAAGTTTACGTGTTTTGTCATTTAAGCAAAAGGGAAACTTAATAACGATAACAATGATAACAGCAATTATAATCATAAAATAGCAGCAACGACTAAAGCAAATTTAACTCTACTATTCCGGGAAAAATCAGTATCAAGAATATGGACTATAAAAATAAATATAAAAGTAAAATTGCAATAAATATAATATCAGCAATACTACATTTTGAAAACAATAACTACAATAATACCTAAAGATCTTCAAATACTTAATCTAATAATCAAATTTTCTTTTTTTTGGCTTCTACTTAACTTAATTTACCTATATACATTATAAGAGCCCAATCTTATTTACCTACAGAAATTCAAAAAAGCAAGGAAAAACTATGAACTTTGATATAATAGAGTGTTTGCTTAAGAAATGTGTGCTTAATTCTGGTCCCGGTAGTGATCGACCTATTGCTTTCTGGGCTTATCATCGATTTGCGGGCACTAAATGTTGAGGTTTTAGTGGTAAGCAGATGGACGTAATAGCTAATATTGTGTTAATTATAGAAAAATAGGTATCGATTTGTACAAGTTATTAGCACAATTCAGAAGTCATTTTTCAGCAATGGTGAAACCATAACTGGCTGAAAAATTTAACTCTTTTTAGTTTTTAGACAAGCCGTGTTTAAAAGTGGAGCGAATGAAGCCACCGTTCCAAGATGTCGATTACCAATACCAGCTCCTTCGAGTCTAAACCTTGCTGTTCTACTTTTTGAGGCTTGCAGAATGGTTGACTTTATGGCGTCTAATCTGGATCCGGATAAGGCTGCTGCTTCTGTACCAACCCGAGTTGCTTAACAGGGTTCTGATGATGGAATTGATAAATGTCTTTGCTAATTAAATTCGAGTTTAGTTTCATCATTTTACCTTTTTTGTATAGTCGCAAGGTTGACAACACTGCACGTGTTTTGATCGCATCACTTTCTAGTACTTATTAAATTTACAAATTTTTTTATAATTTGTTTAATTATTATGCTATATATTACATTATGTATATTATATTTCGAATTGTTATTGATTTTTGATATCGCTTTATTTTCTGCTATCAACATTTGGTGCTCTTATGTGTATTCTCCATTGGTTTTTCTTTTTTTGTCTTTGTTTCTTTGGTTAATTTTTGTTTGTCTTTCAAGTGCTCCAGGTTGGTGGTATTTAGTGTCATGAAAGACTGTTTGATCTCCTCTTTTATAAAAGAATTTTTCGGTGCAGTTGCAGGTTTGAAGATATTTTAGTCGTTAATGTGCTTTTTCATTATTGTCTTATATCTCTCTGTTTTGCTTGGCGTGATTTTTTGCTGTTTTTATTTTCTTAATTTACTCTTACTTACAATCTACCCCATCCATAGCTGTTCTCTGCTGCAGTTTAATTACACGTACGTTACGTACTATTTTAAGTTACCATTTTATATATTTATTTTTCCTTGTTAGTCTTCAAAAAATTTTATTTTGTCGCCCAATATGGAATGTTTGTTCACAGGATGTCGATCCAAAATTGGACCTAAATCGGGTCGCTCCATTACATGCTAGCTTTGTCAGCGATACTGCCGCTACAAAGGTGCTGGTATTAGTGTTCTGAGTTAATCGACAATTGCCGATATCAAATCACAAACTCGATCTCCATTCCGTATTTAGTCATTTCAGGCAGAGGCGTACGAACGTTTAAGGTCACTTAAATATGGTTGTGTGCCTGAGCACACAATCGTTTTTTGAAAGCTGTTTTTTCCTCCTTTTTTAATCTTTTTTTGAAAACTGTTTTTTCCTCCTTTTTCCCCTTTTGATGGGAGAGCGGCTTTCTTATTCCAATTAACAAAGGTGGGAGCAGACATCTGCTCGAAAACTAGAGAGGCATTGCCAAATTGACCGTTTTAACTGTACTGTTTGAACGAATCAAATACTTTCCGCTATTAAACTTTACATTCCTCCATTTCAGCACGGCTTCCTAGAAGAAATGTCAACCGGTACGAACCTCTTGAAGTTTTCTTGCCATGTTTGAAAGGCTTTCACTGATTTTAGTAAAGCGCTTGACTAAGTAAAATGATTGATCTTGAAACTCCAGGCCTCTGGCTTCTCTTTATACTTATTGAAACGGATAAGCTTTTATATTCATAGTAGATCGTTTAAGGTTCCGTTTAACTAGCCGTTTGGGATCCTATCTGTTTATCTTATACATCAATAATCCCCCTTCAATGACTAAGTCCACCTATATCTCGATGTACGCTAAAGATGTTAAACTGTTTTCTTCTTTTGTTTTGGAATCGCTTAAGTATCTCTTTCATTCCGATTTACACCACTTGATTACGTGGTGTTCTCTAAGTCTTATGAAATTAAATTTAAAAAAGTGTAAGAAGCTTTCATTCTCAAGGAGTACCCTATCTATCATTGAAAAGGTACCATAGTTTGAAATGCCTATATATACCATCGGCGTTTCCTTCTTCATTAACTTAATATATGGTACTACTGATTCGCTGACATTACTTCAAGAGATAAACTTCAACGTGCTGAACGGTTTCTCTGGGAACTTATCTTTCATAAAGCCTAGTTAATGTACATATAACTGCGACTTCTTTAATCATTTTAAAGCGTTTTATTCATTTTTCTTTATTTTTACTTATTTTATTCACTTACGCATGAAACTCAACCAAAGCAAATTAACCGCCGTATTCAACTGATTCTTAGAAGAAAATTTTATACTAATTAATATTAAAAACCAGTATAAAGTATAAAAAGAGAAATAAGGGAACACAATTGTAAAAATTTTTAAATAATATTCATGTATAAATAAATAAGAACGAAAAAATCTAAGCGATATTTATAGCTGTAGTTTGATCTCAATATAAGATTCATTAAAAACTATCAAATTAGATCTCCTAAATATGGGCGCTTTACCTATTTTGTGTCTAGATTAGGTTCTTATCTAGATATCTTCATAGGATTCGAAAACTGATCGATTGCCAAGCAAGTCAAGAAATTATCAACGCAGAATTGTTTTCAATACGTTGCAAATCATCTGTCATGAAAAAAACCCCTGTAGCATAAAAACTGAACTCTCAACATTACCAAAAATCAGTCCACAGGTTTATCAAAATTAACAAAAATCAATCCTCAGGTCTCTCAAAATGAGCAAAATCAAGCAGAATGTGTCTGAAAATTACCAAAAATCCGCCCGTATGTGTCTGACTAAAATCCAAAAATCATATAATAATCGTAGTAAACAAAAGTTAAGAAGAATGCACCACGCAACAATTTTATTTTGTTTTTGTTTATTATTATTATTATTATTATTATTAATTTCGCCAGAGAAATAAATTCTAAGACTAAACTCTTAAAAGCACTAGCATCTAAGGCTATCGGCTTTTTATTAAAAACTCTACCGCACTTGAGATTCGAACCCACGACCATTGACTTGCTAGTCGAGATTCCTCCCCTTCGGCAGTAGGCGGATATTTTTTTTTTGTTTTTGTTTAAATTTGATACATTTGCATGAAATTTTTTACTAGAAACACCTGTAGCATAATAAATAAAATTTCTTTATTGTATACAAAAAAGCTCTCCAAATGTTTTGAAGTCTCTGGCAGTTACGCAAGCTGCTTCGAGAAATTTTATCACATTTTCAAGAAAGTCAAAACCATCCCCTTTGGGAGTTTGAAGCATTCCAAATACAAAATCGATCTGAATATCCTCAAGTCTGCAGGTAATTCTAAAAGGAATTTGCCTCACTCATATCTTCAGGTAAATTCAAACTCTTCGAAGAACTATCTTTTTTATTGAACTCCGTCTTGTCAGATAAATTGTGGTTTCTGCTAAATCCAATAACATGAAAAGTATTCGTTATCTTCTTAATAGCAAATCAACGCTGATATTATTCGAATACAAAGATCCGTAAAACATGTATGCTTCTGAAATCTATTCAGTTCTGTTCTGACCACTGGTACATCTTTGCCTTTTAATGAAGGGTTCATCAGCAAAATTTCTGCCGTTCACGTTCCGGTTATATTGGCCGCTCAATTTATAGGCCTTATCCATATTTCTTTTACAGAAAAAAAAGAAGATATTATAAGCGAATTTTCATCAACATTTATTGAAAATTAGGCCTTTTTGCCATATAAGCGTGGATTTTCCGAAGAAACGGTTATGGGGCAAAAGGTTCAAAGCATTGTCTTATTCAAAGTTTACACACCAAAATGACACCGACCCTGTGACGACTCTACAAACCATTAAGAAATGTGCAATGAAAGGAGACTATGACGATGCCCAAATATGTATGCTTTTGTCTTTTTTGGAGTATCTGAAGAAGAAAGAGGGCGTAAGGACCAAAGTCGCAGGACTTGTTATCAAGTTACTCCGATGTATTTAAATTAGGATAAAGTGCAGTACCAGAGTGTTAGTGGCGCAGCATAAGGTCTATGACATAAAAAATGTCAAGCAAACGAGACCAGCTGACAGCCCGGTAAAGATGCAGAAGTAGGAATAAGATCTTATATACGTAATAGAATTTAATTAAAGTAAATTTGAAGTAGATAATTAATGATTGCTTCATCGTTGGCTTTCTTAGAATTTAGCTAACTGATCGTCGTAGCTAAGCCAAACCCTCTCCTCTCTCCTCTCCTTTCCCTGTGAGTCATTTATGAGCAGGCGCTTATTTAAGATAATGCTAACCATACACATACTCCAACTAGCTCATTGCTGATACACAATCTACCTCCTATATATCCGAATGTAGTTCATTACGTATCTATCACACTAATTGCATTTTACGCTAAATCAAACACTTCATTTTCATTGCTTGCTTAAGCCCTTTATCCATTTTTAAGCAATAAGTAGACGTCTTCTTTGTTATACCTTTGCCTTGCACGTAGGTATTTCCTAATTTATACTACTAGACGAGCTGACACTCTGTCCGTTCAAGTGAGCAATTCTCATGCTAAGGGCATCCTGTTTAAACCAAAAACCAAACAAAATTCTTGTTGGCAATGGGCCCAAGATTTGCTGTCAATAGCATAGCAAAGACAACAGCCAGTAAAGCAAAAAGATCCAACTTATTATCAAAAGTAGAAACAAACAATTGTGATAGTTGCATGGTGCAACTATATTATAATATACGCTTATATGTAAGATGCAGGCAATACATAATGCATGAATTGCAGAGCAACTACAATCCAGTCAAGGCACAGCAAGAAGTTTATAACAAAGTTAAACAATGATTGACTAAGTAATGAATCGTTGTACTTCTTCACGAAAAGAAAATAGCCATAAGTTGCGTAGCAAGATTTTGAACTTGACAATCTTCCCGTTTTTCTGTAGCCTTCCGAAAAAATTTAATTCTAGTTATAGTGAATTCAAACGTTCATTCATGTACAAATGTGATCCTATGTCACCACCGATGATACAAGAGATAATGAGGAAAGATATTTCTTCAACGACGAGTACCTTGCCGCGACATTGTTGAATTTGACCAGTTGTCTTCACAAAAGACTAATGTCCATTTGGGACAGGCCTATTTCAGGTATCGAGGATTTTATTAATGTAGATAAGCGAATTATGTTGCTGCACATGCAGATATAATAATATACAACTGATTGCCAAGCATGCCAAGTCCATTATATGCAACTTTCAATGATAAATCTCTCTTGATTCATTTAGCTTCCGAATTTTTGACAATAGTTAAAGCCTCGTGAAACCGCAAGTCAATTCTTGTCTCGAGTTTACTTCCAAGCTGTTCGATATCTTTGCCCAACTCTTCGCGGAGCTTGCGGAATTTATTATCAAAATCCAGTATAACTTGATTCACTATCTGTTGCAACAGAGAACGTAGTGTTTTTGGAACGCTCCCAAAAATCGCGTTTACCGATTAGCATCGATTGTTCGCCCTTTGTAATATTGACACAATTCGCTTGGCCTACCTTATGACAGAGTAGAAGAAATCCCTCTTTCCTGCATTTAAAAGAAAAGAGTTCACACACACGTACAGCTAAAGATAGCAGAAAAGTTATCAGTAGCTGACCCGTATAAATAAATTCCAGATCAACTCGACCAGAATACTACGTTACGAAAAGCCTTTTAGTAAGAAGACTTAAGATTCAGGCACAATCAATTTTCTAACAAAGAATTATTGTTTTCGACCAAAATCACAATTCGCATATGATAAACTTACCAACTCCGTCTTTAGATTTTCTGGCTGGAAGTTATATTTCTAAATACTTCGAATCCAAACAAGATTTTTGGCAAAAAATTTAAAAAATATGTAAACGTTACTTCTCACCCACGCTTACTGTGAATAAAATCATCTATTTAATTGATAAATAAGTTCATTTATTTAAATACATTTCCAATTTGCAGACAATATCTGTTTTAAAAGTCATGAACGACAAGTAGCACGAAATCACAGTTCAAATGTGACTTACTAGTTAATGCGAATATGTGAATTATGACACTCGTGCGGCCTTTCAATCTCTGGAATTTTAATTACTGTGTTTGTCCAAACTACTCTTTTCCATGAATTTATGCTAGCCAAACTCGAAAGTGCTGGATTCCAGTGGGTAAAATTTGAAGTAAATATATACGCCCTTCTTATTGAGATGCCCCGAGAAATATTAATTTCTTGTGGGGATCCTCGACACAGCACGTTACATTATCAACGTTATATGGTGTCGGTAAATTAATATCTCACAATACGTATGCTGGTGTAGCTACCTTTGAACAGGAATGGGCATCCCAGCATCATAAGGTTCGGTTGTTTTAACTAACAAAATATTATCGTTCACTCCATTTACAAATCAAACCAATCAAAGTTCACGCAATCTGCAAGCTCGTGTTTTATTCTGGCTTTTGGTTTTGCAAGTGTAATGTTGACGGAAAAAATCTTGCATGCATTAAGCACTTCCGTTATTCATCAACGTACAAAAAAATTAAACAGTGAGCATTGTTTGCACAAACCCTTTGTTAAATTTTGTCAAGGGCACAGTTTCGTTGCCAAAAACACAAACTTTCGTAATTAATCAAAATAGTTTCACAAATTAACACTAAACGTACCACGCGCGGTCAAATGACCGTTTTTAAACTTTCGTTTAAAATTTCTCGCATAAAACGTTATTGTATCATCATGTATCTTATTGACTTTTCCTAAAATATACATACATACAAACTATTTTTCAATATTTACAACTTTTTTTAATGTGTATTTTCCGACAAATAATTATATCATGTCTAGTCTACTAGGCGTGGTCATTTGACCGCTTGAAAAATCTATGTTATTTACGACTGTATTCGTCGATAATCGCGTTATTGAAATTGTTTTAGGAGTCTGCAATGTAATTGTAGACTGGAATCTAATCAATGTGTCTGCAATGTAGACGGTTAAGACGGTTAGAAGGATGCGGTTAGAATTTTTTTGGTTGTTATTGGACCAAAGAATATAGCGTTTTTTGTATGACGGTAAGGTCTTGCGATACGAAGAGAGAGCATCAAAATTTCAGTGTGTAATAGAAAGTATAATTATATTATAAGAAAAATTATTACATGGTATAAGTGATAGTTCCGACAAAGTCAACAGAGCCAACAATATTTTGTGGTATGATTTACAATTGTTTTTTTTATTTCTGGTCTCAATGTTTTTGCCCCGTTTGATTTATTTTTTTATATTTTAGTTTTTACTTTATTATTTGTATATTCAACCCCAAAATGTCAAGACATTCGAGGAATATCAATTTATTAGACAAAATATCGATGAGGATTGTTCGGACGATGATCAAGAAGTTTACGATACTGATGATGAAAATGAAAAATTGAAAAATGAAAATTATTGTGACTTATTTGACAGCGATACGGACGAAGAGAACATTTTTCATATTCATAGTATGGAAATGGGGTCCGTCATTTTTGTCGACAACTATGAGTCGAAATGACTTCGCAGAAATCATGAGATTTATTCGATTTGACAACAAAAATCAACGAAGCCAACGCTTACAAAACGATAAGTTCGCATTAATTTCTAATGTTTGGTATAAATTTATCGAAAACAGCCAGAACTGTTATAAACCAGGAGCGTATCTTACTATAGATGAGCAATTGTTTCCCACAAAAGCACGTTGTAGATTTACATATGCCCAACAAACCGGACAAATTTGGCATAAAATTCTGGCTGGCTTACGATGAAACTAGTAAATATATAGTAAATGGCTTTCCATATTTGGGAAAAAATGAAGGGAGAGAATCATCAATCCCACTTGGAGAGTTCGTAACTTTGAAATTAGCAGAACCATATACGGGCCATGGGAGAAATATAACAGTTGACGATTTTTTTACAAGCGCGTTATTAGCGAGTAAACTTCTAGCAAAAAGAACTACTCTTGTTGGAACTATGCGGAGAAATAAAAGACAGCTACCAAAATTAGCGAGACAGGCAAATGATAGTATAACACGCTTCTCAACAATATATAAATCGAAAGATTTTATTCTCACAATTTATAAAGCTAAACCAAATAAAAAAGTATTGATACTTGGTTTATTGCATTCATCCGTTGAAATTGAAAAAAATGACACCCGTACACCAGAGACAATTAGCGGCTTATAATAGTATAAAATTCGGTGTAGATATAACCGACCAAATGGCCAGGAAATATTGTGTAAAATCTAAATCTCAAAGATGGCCTTTACAGGTCTTTTTCAATATCTTAGATTTAGCTGGGATAAACTCTTGGATTTTATATAAAGAAGCGACGGGTGAGGAAATATCGAGGCAAGAGTTTTTATTTCAGTTGGCAGAAGAACTTGGGACCGAATATCAGAAAGTGAAACAGATAAGCCAAGAATGCTCATCAAAAACAATAATAAATACAAACACTGTTTCTTCTGAACGGAGATCTTGCCAAATAAGATATTGTAAAGTCAACAAAACAAACAAAATTTGTATAAAATGTAAAAAATACGTATGTGGAAAATGTGCAATACAAAATGCTGCAGTTTGTAAAAAATGTGATTAAAATGCATAAAAGTAAATAAAACATACAACATCGAAGAGCGGGGAACGAGTTTTTATTGTAGCATCAGAAAATTATTTTGTTTACTATCTACTTTACATATGTTTCTTTGGCGCGGTCATTTGACCGCTCATGGTAGAAATAGGTATACATGAAATGTCGGTAGCTAATTGTTTACGTAGACAAATATGTACGTAAAAGTACGTAAAAATTAAACAATCAGTTTAATTGCAAATTGGTTGCCGCGTGCAAACATACAAACGCGATATTGTTAGTAAAAGAGTTCCAGCCAAATTTTTCATGAAAATGCTATGGAAAATTTCTGCGCAATAACAGCAACTCGAAGAAAAGAAACAGCATTCAACAGCTGAAAATGAATTTTTCGACTTATAAAGCAGCATTATATCAATCGTACATAAAATTAATAAATGTTCGATATTTTATTCTTTCCGCTCGTCAAAACGAGCGAAGACAATAAAAATTCAGCCCGTGCAGTCACGCGATTCTGGCATAGCGCGAAAATCGAGCCACATATACTTTGAAAGAGCTGACAGATATAAATACTGTTCTGGGCGTTGAGAAACGCAGACATACTTTGAATCTAGACTTCTTGCGCGAGGAGTTAGCACACGACAGTCGGGAAATTGAAAGCACAAATCATCTTAGTTTCCATTTCGTTATACTTACTGAACTTAAGGATAGCCTCACTGCTCAAATAGGTATTATAAAAAAGGGTCATCGATCGTCAACATATCCATACATCAATCTGTATTGGATAAAATTCACACCTTCATCGTCAGGTTGTTACAAACCAAAGCTGTCGGAATTAAAAATACCGAAATTTTCTGCCGCACATAAAGATTGGACAGATTTCGTTGCGATGTTTACAGGAGTCTTCGACAACGACCATGGGTTAGGCAACATTGAAAACCTTCAATATCTTCGTGCTACCGGCTGTTATAAATCTATCATTCAAACCTATTGAAGAACGACTTGATAATAAACTTCTTAGCTTTCAGACAAACATTAAGGAAATTCTTGGATTGAAAGGTATTGAGAAGGCCAGCTTAACACTCAATGGGATCACAACAATGTGTACGCCCAAAGGAACAATTCGCGGATGGACTCTTGCTGTACTTGATTACGTCAAAATTTGTCGCATAATCACGAATAGAATGATAAGCGTGTCTGTGAATTGACAAATTTTCCCCAAAGTCCTCCATGGTTCTTAGATAGCAGATGCGGCATGCTAGAAAATATGCCAAGCTATTAGCAAGATCAAATGCCAGTCAGCAAAAAAGCTCCCTCCCTTTGCGCTTCGGTGGCTGTCATAGCGGTCTCGCACTTTTGTACATTTTGTGACTCTCAAGACGACCACATTTCCAGTTATTTTGGTTTTGCAAATTTAGCCCATCACAATGTTGTGAAGTGCAAAATCGGGCATTCTTCATTTTGCTGCCCACAAATTAACTGCCACATGAATTATTTGAATTATCTTCAACTATTTCCATATAAATGAATTATTATGTTATTATTATGTATAAATATATCTACTTAGTTATTTTGCCAAGTATGAAAACTTATAAACAAACATATATACTCCTAGTTATTTCACATATTAGTATATTATCCCTAGTTATAAAACGTATTTTATATAAATATGCACACATTGCACACAACTTGCCAAATTCATCCATCCACCATAAGTATGCGTGATAATCCATACACAGATAAACGTATGTTACTCACTGTAAACATGAATGAATGCTTAAATCACGTATTCAATCTATTTATCAACATTTGCCCATCTCACGGTTTAAATAAGGATCATTTGTATTTACTACAGCAAGCATAGGTAGCCGTTTATTTTATCAACAAAACGGTATCTTTTGTAGACATGGTTGCCAAATCAGGAAGAAACCAACTCTCTTTATAGGAATGGTGGATGGAAGGTGTTAAACGTAATTGATTTACACAAAACGTTATCGCTAATATTCAAGAAACATGTTCACTCCTATGTAATAAATATATACAAACATTATTAGACATTTAAGTTTTATTAATATTCTTACCTACTCTGGGTAAAATAGTACCCGCTAATGTGTTCCCGTTTTATTACTAAATTATATGTACAATTATATTTATAAATAGCACGGCAAAACGAGCCATAAAGAGACGATCATCGGCCTTACAGCGGCAGGGTTCTAACCAACCATTAGTTGGAATCGTCTATCTTTACTCTTGAGTTTAGAAAATTTTATTTTATTAATGCTCGTCGTTCGATTTATTACGTATCTCAATTGCCATCCAGAATATATTGACACCAACGTTTGTGGATCAGACCCATTTGCACACGGTATATTTGTGATGGTGTACATCCCATACATTGTAATATCTCGGTAATTTTGCGCAGGATTTGTTTATTAATTACCTCAACAGATTAAACGTAAATTGGCCCATGCTGTCTTAATGTCGCTTATTTTATAAGACACAAGTTGTGTGTGGCACAATTTCTTCTAGAATGAGTAGTATTGGTAACACTAATGTGTGCCATGTGTACAGCGTTCGCAGAAGAAATGATATTTCTGAATATAAAAGGCGTTTTCTAGGACTTACTTTTAAGAATTTACATCATGTTGTAGCTTGCTACTTTCCTTCAGAGTTATTAAATATGGTCGGCCACATCAGCTTTGTTCGAAGTTCTCCCTTACTCGCTCTTCTAAAAATCCGCAGATAATTATTATTAAATGCTCGAAGATGAAATTACTTATCACTTCTTTATGCTCTCATTCCAACATTGGATTTCGTTTAACACTCTTTCCGAATTTTTCTACATGGCAACAGGGCACTTGTAAGTTTAGATATGTAATCCGCAGCTTAACACTTTGTTTTGTTGATTTCAAAATTTTCTAGTCATTATTCTTACTATTATTATAATTAATTTAGCTAAAGAACTATGATCTAATTCTAACGTCTTAGAGCACTAGCATCTAAGATTTCAAAATGGCCATTGAGTTATTGTCAGCGGCCGTTATTTTAATGCTTCTTTATTTGTATAAAATAATTATGAACTATATAGCCTATTTCGATCTCCGCACATTGGTTGGGAGCCAATTGTAATATTTCTTTTTTTTATATTATAATTTGCATTATAATTTGCATTCTAATCTTGTTTATGTGTATATTAGATACAATATTTAAGAATTTACTTTTCTAATATATGTTTATTGACGTAAGGAAAAGCCTTTTATATTAGTATATATTGAAATAAACATGTAAAGAAATAAGTAAATGATATAATTCGTTCCGGTCCCACAATTCAAGCAAGGCTATTTGTTACATTATTACGATCTCTTTTCTTCAAGGTGGCTTTGAGCGGTGATATTTGCAAGGTATATCGGTGGGCAAAGGTTTTCCATCTATGACAATTTTGAAGGAACAACACACATCACGATACCACAACTTGCGAATCGCATACCGTCACATATAAAACTAGCGCACCGTGTATTTAGCAATTCTTGCTGTGCAGCAACTTTCGTTTAATGAAGAAAATGCATTTGATGTCGCTTCTGAGATTGTAAGCCGAAATTTTTACGTTGATGACTTAATGGCGGTAGTTCCATTGGTCAAGCAGTCAAATTTCAGCAGGAGGCTACATTCTTGTTATAAGAGGATGGCTTCATAATTCGAAAATGGTGCTCAAGTGACCAAGTTTTTTTATGTGACCTTTCGCTATCATATTGTATCTTTTCCTCAACTCTTACGAGGGAACTGACGCAGCCAAGACTTTGTGTCTTGTGTGTGTGTGGGATCCTAAAACCGATATTTTCATATCCTTCTTTTCGTTTACGGTAAGTGCAACAATAAAGCGCAACGTATTGTGTACTATAAGTAGAAAGTTTGGCAACTCTAAATGCGAGTTGTGGACGTGTTATTTTTTGTGCTTGTAAATTTTTGAAAATTTTTTGTAATGAATTTGTTTTTTTTTTTTTTTTTTCTGGCTTAGTCCATCCATCTCTATTCAACATACCAAAAAAAAAAAAAAAAAGAATTTGTTTCAATTGACTTTTAAGCCTAAAGAAGGTCTAATTTGTTGCAAATAGTGGTTTTAATATCATTTTGTATTTTGCTACTCGTACTTAGTGATGTTTTGTGTTCTGTACTATGTGCTTTTTTCGTTTTTCAGGGCAAATTTTTCCAAATATCCCTGTTTTTAATTTGCAATTTTCTACAGTTTACTAAACCTATTGCTATTCTCGCTTTTTTTTATTTCCATAGTGCGAAATTTGTGTGCTATTTTGAGTTACCATTGCGTATACTTAGTAAATTCTTCTCGTTTTTTTTTTCTACCAATATGGAACGTTTGTTTTCTGCACACGAAATGTATTGGTGTAACTATCCGAGCAGCAGACGCAGTGCTAAATTCAACGACGCGGTTATATTGGTTCTGTCCTGAGTTTATGAAACGTGATATTAACTCTTATAAGCTTTTAATAGGGACAAAAAAAGATTTCTTTGAATTAGATAAAGAACCTACGGTAATTTTGATAAAAGTCAAGCAATGTTCGAGTGTCGCCACTTAGAGCAGTTAGCTTCTCCTCAAACCTGTACAAGACCAGCTTTAAGCGTGGCATACGGTACTTCATCTCGGCTTTTCCGTAAATTATTTATGCTCGCCGCCATTTCTTATCGTCAACGACAAAACTTGTGAATCTGCCATTGGTAAATTCGGTTAAGGTATCGAGTGCTCCATCCTTGCTTCCAAAGGATATTAACATTTCCTGCATAGTAAACTTAGCTGGTAATACAAATAAGCCGGGAAGACCTATTCGTGTCAGCTACGGAGAGGTGGCAAGGGTTAATTCTCATAGTGGTGTCATCAGGTTTATTCAATGTATATCTCCAAAAAATGTTAACAAAAACAATAAATTTTTCTCTCTTCTTACGTACCTGCCGGGCGCCATGCTAGACGAGTCGCACAAGTTGCACAACCAAATGTAGTCCCTTCCTCTGTCTCTAAAACAAAGTTCCTTTTGTCTCTAAACCAAAGTTCCCGTGATTCCTAATGTTAATAACGCGAATGACATCTGTTTGATGGCAGTACACACCCAAAACGCAATATTTGTATCAAGGCTGACTGCTGACACTTTACCTGATAAGGTAAACAGTTATTTGGCTAGAAAAGTCCCATTGGTCAATTTGAAGCGTGTAAGCATTTTCAATTTGGCTCCATCTCTATCTAGAGTTATCTAGTCTTACCAATTTGCATTTCCTTTCATGACAGACACAATGGCCCATTAAATCACTGTAACATGTCAAATCCAACTTCCTCAAATAAACAATATGATTTTAATAAAACCAATATATTATTGCTTAAATTTCATGTTTCACGCATTATGGTGGATTTTCCTGCTGGGAATATTGAAACCCTGTTGTTATCGTTCTATAAATTGCTAAATCTAGCTATTTCCATTCCGATTGGACAGCTCCGCTTTCGGAGCAGTTCCCGCCACGGTTTAACAAAGGAATTAATCACTGCAAGAATAGGAAAAGTAAAGTTTTCAAAGAATTTTTGAAAATTTGATCGGCTTACAACTATTTCGCCTATTCTGTTCCGAGGCATTGATTCAATTACCTCAACCACCAAAGTTATTGCAGATACCTTCACTTAGTAAGATCCTCACTCCTAAATATTTTAATAAATTTGTCAACTCCAAAGGAAACATCTCCATATATCCCTCGCAAGTTTCTTTCAATGGCTCTGAGTACTCTGGTGATATTGAAACCTCAACTCTCTTGGCTAAATAATTCTGACGAAATTTTTCGACTGCTTATTCCGATTTAAACTGTAAACTATCGGTATTCGATATCTAACTCGGTTTTGATTCTTAACTTGTTCATTTCAGAAAATGATGTTTTAGATGGTTTAAGGTCTCTAAAATCTAGTTATCTCTCTTATCTTTATAACAGATCATTCAGGATTTTGTTTAACTTCATCACCTCGGATGAATTTCATGATGTCTCTCAAAGCAGACATTTTTTCTATATATGAATTATCAACTATATATATTAACGTAAGTTGACGATGTTGAACTGTTTTGGTCTCCTTGGAATGTCATTTGTACCTGCTTCAAATTGATTTAAATGATTTGGGTACATCGTTAAATTTTATGTAATTACATCTAAAAAATTGGAAGGTTTCTTTATAAAGGGGGAATTCATTTAATTTTACCGATTTACTAAAGTTGGAAAATGTAGATTCTTTCATCGACTTAGTGATTATATTTGGCCGAAGATTACATTTACATTTGCATAGTGAGCTCCGTTTGACGATGCGTTGGGCCGGTGCTTCTTCTTTCAGGGGTGGTTCAAAGAGATTAAAGATCTTCACGTTACAAAGAGGCTCAAACTTTCTTTATTTACACCAATGCACGAACGACTATGTTGTTTGATCTCCTTCTTATAGGTGTTACGTAGATTCAATTGGAACCGTTCAAGACCAATTCTTGAATTTCGTTTGGGACTTCCTGCATCTGTGCCCCCTTATGAAAATATATTACTTTTGTAATCCTTACGATCACTTGAGAAACGTATTATTTTTATTTATTTATTTATTTATTATGTGTCCTTCTTCATTAAGTTAATAAATGGTTCTATCAATTTGCCCACATTACTTGGTGAGATAAACTTTAACGCCCCGAATCGGTTCTCTAGGAACCTTTTCATTAAGCTTAGTCAATGTAAATATAACTATGAACTGTTCAGCGTTGTGTGCAGAAACCTAAATGTTAACATCAACATCGGGCTCTTTAAAGTCTATCGAAATAACTACGCTTAATACGCGCAATTTGTCTATGCCGTAGTTAAACTAACTTGTAATCTTAACGTCTCACTACGATTCGAAGATTAACCAGTGTTGCTTGCTGTTATCGGTTGCTATGGCCCTCATAACCTTGGTTCTGTGTGTGCCTGTGCTGTGCTAAATGTGCACATGTTTTCTTCTTTTTTTTCTCATTAATTTACTTATACAAGGATTTTATTCTTTTCCGTTTTTCTCATTGCTTCTCTTTATGTACCTCGTATTTAATAATAAATAGTATAAGATTTACTTCTAAGCGACTATTATGGGTCATAATTTACTTTAGCTGACTAAATACACCAGAAAATAAAAAATAGCTCTTTTTTATAATCATCCCGGACTAATAATTTCAAAGATCAAAGTGTTTATGTTTTGGAAAGAACGAAGTGAAATGGAACGAAAGTTTACCCCAACTCTTGCAATACAAATTCACGCTTTTGCGATGTTAACTCGGCGGCGTATGGTGCATGATCTGAGGCATTATTAAATCCTATCATGTTCGAAGTCGAGAGTAGCACCGACGAAAATTCTCATGGTACTCAAACACGATTATCAACACTTTTAATGTTATCGGTGCTTGTGAACAGTGATATCCATTCTTTGCCCACTGAACATATAATTCTTTGCTGGTCAATGGTTATTTTATCATGGTTAGACTTTAACATTTTTGCGGCTAAGACAGTAAATTACAAACGCTTAGTAACAAAATGCCTTTTCATTACGCCATTCCAGCCAATTTAAATCTAGCGAATATTTTATCGAGAGGCACTTTGCCGAAAAAAGTACTTCCTTCGAATATTTGGAAAAATGATGCAGATTTTCTGAAAAGCTATTGGTCTAATTGGCTAAAAGAAGTAACCTTTCTAACTGAACTGTCGGAAAGAAAGCGTGCATTAGCCACTTCACTACACAGTTGGACAAGAAGCTGCAAGTACCACAGTTGAGTGTGCATAGCGTCAAGCACACATAGCAACATTTATCAATTCAACAAACTTAATTCGTGTTGGTGGGAGACTTAAGTACTCAACCTCAGATTTTGATTTTTGTCAATTCATAATTTTACCAAAAATTTCTTTGTTTACCAAAGTGTCAGTCATTCATTCCCATCAGAGATTTTTCCATGCAGCGTTGCACTACTTGGTCATTGCAATCTGGCGGAAGTATCAACGCTTGAATGGGCAGAAAACAGTCGTATATGTAAACATCAAATATATTGAGCGTGCAATAGCAAAACTAGTAGTACTGTCTATTCATTATGACCCTGGAAGCCAAAACCTTTCAATGAATGGACGATATTCCTGGCGCATCTGCCTATGTTGCGTTTAGCTTACGCAACTTTAATGTAATACATTTATGATTTACACATAATTTAAGATAATTGCAAGTTGTCTTTTACTCGCTTACATACGTATATACATAGGTGTGCTGCATTAATTGCTATTTCCCAGGTAGGAACACACAGTTTTCCTTGAAACACACACTTACAAATAAAATCAATCAAAATTCACGCAATCTTCAAATTCGTCTTTTATTCTCAGTTTCGCCTTTGCAAGTGTAATTCTCAATTCGATTTGTTATTAAAAGATGTTGGTGGAAAAGAGCTCGCATCATACGTAAACAATAATAATATGCTCTTTCTAAAATTTTGGAATTTCTGCCATTAGTGATATTGGGTAGTCTTAATATCTGTTTTGGTTATGTTTCCATACGTACACTTACGGACTAGGTGTGAAAACTACTGAAGGAAGATATTAAATTGACATATATGTTGCGTATTTTTTATATTTTGTATTAGCTTCTTTCCTTTTATTCACCCGTACAGGACATATGAATGTATAAGAACTAGTCTAAGGTATAATTTCGTTTGCATTAAACATTAATCATAAGCGTTCGTTATAACTAGGAAAACGCTGATTTCGGTTAAATTTTAGTCATCTACTCACAAAAATGCATAAGTATTTCATATCTACAATTATAGTAATTTTTTTTTTTCAACAGAAGGGAAATATTAATGCGAAATAAAATAAATATATATTAGAGCAAAATAAGCGATACATGTATAACGTAGATTAGAATACGTTCAGATCAAAGATAATATTTAATAATAAAGAACCCATTATAATATACGTTACAGTTTATAATATTGTTTGTCTAAGCGGATGCATGCCCAAGATACAAAGATCAAAATGCCCTGGCCGGCAAGTTAAACTGAGAAACAAATAGATAGATGTAGAGGACTTATAATTTCGGATTAAATTTAGCGTTAAAATCATTGGTGGAAAGCAAAGTATTCAATCCGAGAAACTAATATTAGAGTGTTACTAATAATAATATTATAATAACCTTTTAATAATAATATTAAATTATTAATACATTTTTTATATTAAAACAATAGGTTATATTCTTGAATTCACCTTATGAACGAATATGTCTGAATTGACTCGATCTTAGTTCATATAAACGTAGGTAAGTTCACCTTAATAAACATAAAATTAAGTAGAACAAATAAAAAGTTATATTCGGCTGGGGCCGAATCTCGCATACCCACCACTATTGAAATTTTTACCGCCCCATGCCTTTATTTATAGTTATGGAGAAGTGCATGGAATTTGGCTTCTATCTTTTAGTTTGCTAACATAAAACTTTATATAACAAAATATTCTTCATAATTTATTTTAACAAACTTAGTTTTTCGCATTGTACTCTTCAAGTTCTTTTATTTGATACTCATATTGCTGATATTATTAGGAAAAAATAAATCCACCATATCGCGGTGTCTACCATATTTATATTAGAATGAACTCATATTTAGACGGACATTATATCTTCATTGAGGAATAGTTTTGAACATTCTGTCTTCTTTGCATTATGATAAATAAGCATAAAACACAAAAAAACTGAAAAAGGAAAATTTAAGCACTTGTAACTTTGTGTGGCCGTGGCTGATTTTTTCCATTTTCCAACGTAAAGAGTAGAGTATTTCGTAAAGTAAACGTAGAAAATTTCACCCATCTAACTTCCCTAATTTCGAAGTAGCGAGGAAAAACCCACAAATGATTACAAAGAAAAACGTTCAGTTTGCGCTCCATTGCAGGATTCTGGGCAGACCAATTTGATTCATTTTCAATATCAGCCTGCAGGTAAAAACTTCAAAGGTTTCTACTAAATTTAAACTTGATATCTAAATTTTTGCGACCAGGAAAGTGCCAACAACAAACACCGTACAGACACCCAGACGGACAGACATAGCTTAATCAAAACAAAATTTAAGTATAGCCCTATCCTTCAGTAGCGGGTATAGACACTTTCATAATTTGCGATAAATCAGTCAAACTAATTGCATGTATTTATCACATTTCTATTTTGAATCGTTTGCTAATTACAACGGAGTTTCTTTCTACATGAAATTAAGTTAATATAAATTATTCATGCGTAAACCGGCTGTAATCCATATTTAATTTATCAACTTCTCCAACTACTGCTACTGTTCTATAACTTCCTATAGCTCCTTCTCTAAACCTATATGAGCTCGTAATAACCTTCGGTTGAAGGAATGGGTGCCAAACATAGTCACTAATTAACTAGCCTGGCTACCATTTAATTTTTTTATCCAGCCGGAATAAATCAACCTTTTAGTTTAAATTATTATTTAAATACTATTTAAAATGAAACATTTGAAACTTTTAGCAGAAATGAAACTTTCCGTTGTTATGTTCTGTTATGTTGCGTAATTTAAAGGCTTCGGTTTGACATTGCTTTAAACTGTCATTCAACTCAAAAAGTATGTTATGTATTATTATTATTGTTGTTCTTATTACTATTATTAATATTATTATTATTATTATTATAATTCCCTTCGTATATATGAATCCGGTATATAGGAGTGCACGCATTCGAGGAAAATAAGTTTGAGAATACAGAGAAGATCGTGGTCGACCTCAGCACCTTAATGGAATCTTTTGAAAGATCTCATACACTTTCAACATTGCAAAGTGTTAACTTGAGCTCTTTGCCCTATTTTATAAATGACACGTTGACATGTTACACATATTAAAGCGTATTTATTAAAGAAACCGAACATGTGTAAATAGAGGTTCTTCAGTGCGAATTTTCATTAGTCGATATTAAGCTGCTAAATATTAGTAATTCTTCTCTGTTGGCTTCACGAGTTTCCAAAAATTATGATAATTGATCAGCTCTGTGCCCAGCTTGAAGGCAAAGTTGCAAGTAAAACTAGTGGAAAATCCGGGATTTTAATACAATAGGTATACATTGTTTGAAGTGAATAATAAAATATGTAAGTATCACTGGAAAAAAGTTTAATTATTTAGCAGTAAAGACTGCAAAAACTTAAAAAGAAATGTTCAAATTGGTTACTGCCAGCACTCAGAGAAAGAGGAAGAAAAACAAAATTGCATTACACACGCTTGAGTATATCACGAAATGTATGCAATCTCTAATTAGCGGTCGCTATTTATGCGCTCGTATCTTAATACGTTAATCCCTCTTCAGCATATACAAATTTATGTTAGAAATGCATATACAGTTGTATTTTCACTTAGCCGTAAAACTTCTTGCAAGCGATCGTCTCTCAAAAATTTAAAGGCAGAAGAAATAGAAGAAAGAACTAAAACTAAAAGTAGAGCAAAGAAAGATGGGGAAGTTTCGCATGGCCTTTACGCAATAAGTGATCCAATGACAATGGAATATTTGTTGAAAAGAAAATTTTCTTAGATACAAATGGTGAAAAAGGTGCAAATTTTTTAAAAGAATTATTACAGCAGTATTATATAATACCAAGCAAATATTTTGGAAGCAATAATAGTATAGGTAGAGATCGCAATACCACGAGTGCCACTGCTAAGGGTCGCAATTTTTAAAAACTACCATTTTGAAGTTTTTTGTCATAATTATCATAAGTGATATGTTATTGTTTAGTATGGCGTAGAGTTATATTTTTGAGTAAAAAACGAAAAAATTTTTTTTCGTGCAGTTACAACAATCAACTATTTTCATCGACCGCAGAAATGTGCTATGTGAATTAAAAAAAAAATTCTCTTCTGCGACTTTGCAGCACTTAAAACCATCCCTTGATGCGGTTATACAGGATTTAGTAAAAATATTTCTGACGTTTGTTCCAATAGCTGTGTCACAACACTATTATTAAAACCAAAAGACGTTTTTTAATGTAATTAAAAATGTGCGTAGATGTCAATTTCCTTCTAAATTATTTTGTAATTCAGTCTTGACATTGCACATTCTCTCCTCTTTTATTTCAATAAGAAAGTATTGTTTAGAGAGATTGTATTGCAAGCTTTCGTCATTTAGCCACAGTTTGCGTCATAAATTTTTTATTTTCTAATTGATATTTAAGGACTCTCAATTGGGATATTAGCACCGGATTGTAAATTAAAATGGAATTATAAAGGTTAGCCCATTAAGGATAGAAAGATTGCGCAATTTGCATGTGTAAAATTATTTCTTATATTCTTGTTATGTGAGTACGTATATAGATCGAACAGTTACCTGATCTTCAATTACTATCACGTAAAATTTCTTAACGATAACGAGCGAAATTTTTAAACAAAACTTACAAAACAAACTTTTAGGGCGGGGTTGGCTACCTGAAAAGAAAAGAAATTTTACAGTTTGCCATTTTTATTAATATCTGTCCATTGCATGTAACAAGGAAGGAAATGGGTTGTATCGAAATTTCTCTTTTTTCTTTGCTTAGTGAACCGTTGCGCATTGTAAGGAGTCTTGGTTTGTGGAAAAGCTTTTTGACAGTCTCTCAAAGTGTTGGAACATGTGTTTAAACTCTGATTGTCTACAGTTTAAAATTCAAGCCGAGATTACCTGCAACATGGAAATTTTCTGAGGCTAAAACAAATTTCATATATTCTTTGGCTCCTTCACTATGAGAATCTTTCGACGTCAAGGGTATATATTCTATCCTTATAGAAAAGACGTTTAGTGAATAATATGTGCATTTTTATGATTAGCTTGAAGTATTAAGATTTAATAGGTGTATAAACGTGTCGGCTAAAGTGTAGTCTTAGACTTGATTGCCAAATTATCGCGTGTGGAATTATTATATATAACGTGAATTTACTCGATGTCGTGAATCCCGTTAAGGGCGAACACAATTTTTCGATAGGTAAGGTAATTTACGTTGACGAAATAATAATCCTCCTTGTATACTCAGCGTAAATGAGCAGTGCTATATTACCGGTAATTGTAGGCCTTAATAAGGTGTTTGACTCCATACTGAAAGAAATATCTTACTTTGGAAAATTTCTAAACTTGTTTCTTAAATTGTCCTATCGGAACGAAATATCTCATGTACTTGGCCTACGAATTTCGATACTTATTACTAAAGTATTATTGTTGATGACTAAAACATCGCAATATCGTAGTGAGAGGAGTCCAGGGTTTTCAAAAAAGTTCCAAATATTTCATTGCAACTTGTAAAAAGAAAATGAATGTTTGTAAAATTTTACTACAAGCAAGTGACAGTTAATGTTTAATTGTGAAATGTGTCGGTAGCATAAAAGAAAAAGTGCTAAGGTGAAATGGAAGCATTTAGTTTTGACTAACCGATTGACCGATTCTTAAAAACTTGTATCTCGTATAGAATTTGTTTTGATATATAAACAGGGTTCGTTTGTTCGTACGTTTAAATATGCTGTTAGTTTTAGTTTATGCACTTAGTATTAGCACTGCTAGAAAATGTTTTAGTAGATGTTGGTCAAATAAATGTAACTAGAAATAAAAGAAAGAGAGCAATGAAAATTGTATATTATATATATCGTATGAGTATATACAAAAATTGCATAATTCAATGATAATATATTACGATAAATTTATACAAAAATTAATTTAACTTTATATTTAACGACATGTTGACTTTGTGACGGTTGTCATGATAAATTGAAAGTTCACCAAGTTTGTTGGCAAAAATCTGTTTTTTAACTTCTTTCGTGGAAGAGTCACTATTAGAAATGAGGTCAATACTTAAGAAATTGGAAAGTCTAAATAATCGAAAAATTCTTAGCGATTTTGTGTGCATTTACTAATTGCAACTATACTATGCATTTTTACGGTACAATATCACTGGTTGCTTGATATAATCTAATTCAGAAATTATTTTATTGTATATTATTACTATTTTCCACTTTTCGATTTTGTTCATTGCTTGTGATAAAAGCTTCCACATTGCCAGTTCTTTTTCCTATGTGATATTTACTAAAATAAAATGCTAATAAAATTATTAAATTTATATCCGAGTTACTTGGCACCTAGGTATGTGTGTTTCTATTGAACGTACGTTTGTTTGCTCGACAGTTACGTTTTCCCTCCAACACCTCCAACACGATAGAATTTTGATAACTGGAGCGATTATATTTTTAAAGGAGTTAAAAAGATCGGTTTCGACTATCCATCAAAGTTCAATTACTTAATTCAGTTTGTTATGCTTAATTAATGTATTTCGCATGACTGTGGGTTCATCTTTTATGACTGGCTGCTACCACAGCCATTACCTGTTGCATTGTGGGTTCTGGAACACAGGCTTGGGGATCACATTTCATTTTACCATCGCCACCACATCTGCAGAAAGAAAAATTTATGTTAAAAAGCAGTTTGACGTGTACTGATTTACATTCTGGAGAAAGAAAATCGATTCAGACAACCTCATTAAACATCTTACTTTCACTATAATTTTACCTTCTTGATTCAAATAAAATTTAAATGCTTTGATCATTTTTTGATTTGCAACTGAGAAAAATTGGTACACTATACATGTATAAACTTTTTTTCATCATTTTCTACAGGGTTTCCCAATCTTTCTAGCAAAATGGCGATAGCGGGCCAAAAGAACGATATTGGTTCCGCAGCGATGAAATCATTGACCCAATTTCGCACCTCTTCGACATGTCTAAGTCGGTTGTTTTTAATAATGCGCATTTTCACTAATAGATGTCGCAGATCAAAATATATGCAAGCACCTATTATGTCTAAAGCATTGGTAAAATGAGCGAAAGAATAAATGATTGTTATATTTGATTAACAAAATATAAGCAATATTCTTCCCGTGAAAAGTTAGCATAGAAATGATACATATCGAGCATATGACACGCTACCAATAAACAAAATATTTTTTGTTTTTATATTCACCATGAAATTGTGAGTATCAAAAATTCGCCTCAAGGACGAATAGATAACCAATTTGTCATGTTTATTCCGACAAACAAAAATTCGCGGTAAATTATCAAAGCTTTAATCTTGTTTCTTTACAAAGGCTTGCTTCCGCGAGAGCTCTTGTAAAGGATGACGTTCATATATAGACCTATTCCATTCAAATTCAGTGCAGTAAATTTATGTGTTAAATCACTTACTTGGACCTACTATGACTACAAAATATAAAAAATTAGACGGTTTTACCACATAAAGCTTCATTTTTCATGAAAATGGGTGTATGGGAAGGGATTCAAAGGCCTAGCCTATCCAATTTAGTATTTTGGAAATTGCTCACCAATATTTGTCGGTAAATTAGGCAAAAACCAATATTTTTAATAACAAAACTCTTTCATAATACGATGTTTTGTAAAAAGTAAAAATGGTCCAATTCAATCCATTTTCAAGATTGTTCTTCCTTTGAATACAAGTTACATGGAAAAGTATTAGATGGACAAGATACAAAAGGTGAGACTGAATCATGTTGCATACTTCAGCACAAACTTAATATATCTTGTGTCTTCACTTAATATAACTATATATCTAGGGCTCAAGGATGGTATCTTGACAATGCAGTAGTTAAAGCTGAAGATTCTTTAAAGTTACAAAATTCCGCCAGTGTTTTCACGTATATTATGAATGTGTTTATGCGAAATAAATTAAAATACTTACGTGCAGTTAATACAAGGACCGCTTGTTGATTCAATTTTGTCACCTACTCGATACGAGCGACCGTTAATGAGACAGCCAACGCGCTGGACAGTGTTTCCATATGAATGATGCAAAAAATGTGGAGGTAAGGTAGTGCTTGTCGTCGTTGTGCTCGTAGTAACATTAAGTACAGTTGCCATCGATACAGGGCACTCATAGCGTGGACAGCAGAAGCCAGAAATGGGTTCTTCATGGCAGCCAGAAATTGGAGGGGGACACGATTGTTGCAAGCAGATAATATCACTACGGAAGCAGAAGCAAAAGTCGCACGGATCATCTCTAGGTATCTGCTGAGCGGATACGTATAGTTTTCCACCGTATCGACAAGTTCCTGGACCAAAGATTTCAGTTTCATCTTCGTCAGTATATTCATCTTCTGTGTATGAAGGATACTGAGGTTGTTGTCCGTAAGTAGCAGGCTGTTGTGGATGTTGCGTAGTTAAAAGTGTTGTGGTGATTACAGGCGTAACGGTTGTCATCGTAGTCGTATGAATTTCTGACGAAGATTTTGTACTGATATGTTCTGTAGAGGGTGGCGATTGTCCTTCATCCGCATTAGTATTTTGGTCGGATATCTCTGAAAACTTATCAGTTGCGATGTGATACGAAAGAAGCGGATATTTAGTCGAAGAATATACACTTTGGTCTGTTCTCTCGTCGGGTTCAATCGATATTATGTTTTTGTTAATATTTTCAGTTAAAATGTTATTTTTCGTTGTTGTTACGGCAGATATGTCGTACAGACTTTCTGAAATTTGGTTTTGGCTTCCCACGAAGGACTCTTTATTTTCAACATGCACAATATTTTCTGTTATTTTTGTCAATTTGGTGTTCATCTCAGTGGTTTCAGTAATTTGCGTATCGTGTTCAGTAGTGTAATCAGGTCCACTTTTAAAGTTAGAAATGATCGTAAATAAAGATGAACTGTTTTCTTTGACATTTATTTTTCCCTCGGTAGCAAGCCCAATTAACTTTTCATTTAAATCGAAGTTTTTTTCATTATCTTCAAAGTCAATTACTTTAATATTTGGCTCGACGGTTACTGTAAGAGGATATTGCTCTTTTTCAAAGGTCGCTCCTGTAGTAAATTCGTTATTCATGTAAAGGACTTTCATTTCATTTTCTTCAGAAGTAGATAAATTATTAAACTGCCCAATATATTCCGTAATAAGTTGAGTCGTAGGATCTAAATTAGGAATATATTCATTTTGAAACAATGAAGTTCCGTTAGGCTGTTCCTTTAACACATTCATCGTATACCCTGGCGGTGCTGTAACCATATTTTCGCTTTCAAACATGTTGTAGAGTTCTGCTGGCGTACTAAATTCTGCCACATTTGATTTATATGTGGTAATCTCGCCTATTTTAAAATTGTTGTGAGTCGTTGGTTCATGCGAAACGGAACTTAAAGTGGAAGAAGGTTCACTAATTTGCTCAGAGACGACTTTCAATGCGGGGAATTTGACCGTGCTCTGTGTCGTTCTAGTGGCTAAATCACCATCTTCAACAACGTCATTTTCTATGATTTCATTCAAAGAAGGCTGATGTTTCTCTTCCGTGTTTACTGCAGCAACGCCGCTATTATTCCACGCGTTTGTCGAAGGAATAGAAAGCATTTTTTGTGGAATTACATTTTCATCTGATGCGGCAAAAGTTTCATCAGTGAATGGAATGTGAGCAGACGTGAAAAATTCCTTTTGAGTATATAAATCTTCTTGCTCTGAGGATGTCTCTTCGCTGTCTACTAAGCTTTTGTCGGCGGGTTTTGCTTTTTGCAACTCTTTTTCATTAATTGGAAGGAAGATATTTGTAGGAATCACAGTAGAAATTTCTTCTTTACCGTCCTCACTGCTTAAAGAAGATGTCTCTAAAATTTCCGTCACTGGATGACTATTTACCTCAACAACTTTTTGGGAAATATCGATGAATCTCGTTCTCAAAGTAATTAATTCGGGATTTTCCAATGTCCTTAATGTGGTTGTTACTTCGTCACCATTATCTTTTTCGGTAAGTCCTAGATTTTCTTTTATGGAATTTGTTAAATTATCATCAGAAACGCTGTTTTCTAATCTATTATCGTTGGTGCTCAGACTTTCCGTCTTAAAAATATTCGTATCGGCTTGAGTGTCCGAGTTTATAAAATAACCGCTGGAATCAGTAATATTTTGTTTCTTCGCGTTAGTAATATTAGTGTCTAATGTTGAAAGTGACAGCCCGCTGGGCTTCAAAACGGTTATATTTTCCGTAGTAACAATTTCCTTCACATTTTTGTATAAGTCAAAAGTAGGATCCTCTACAGACGCTAAAGTTGTAAGTTGGTCGGACGTTGGAACAAAGCTCCATATTTCCGTTGTTGCGTTGGTTCGATTTAATAAGACGTCCAGAAGCCCCGATTCAATTTCATTTTGCGAAATAGAAGAATTTTTTTCATATTCTTCACTTGGGGTATGAGTACTTATTCGTGAAAATAGATATTTATTTTCGACATCGGAGTTTGTTAAAGTTGTTCTGGTAATTCCTTCAATTTCTTCAGCAAGCCCACTTTCTTGGGTTGAGGATTCCTTGGTGGTTTGCACAATAAAAACATTATCGTCAGCAACAACTGTGCTTACTCTTTCGAAATTGGTAAAATTATTGTCCGTTTCGTCTGCAACAAGTGGCTCTTTATTGCTTGTGGGTTCAGTCAAACTGACATAGTTATTATAATTCTCTATTGAGTCAGTAATATAATCCATCTTAGGGGGAAAAGTTGTAGTATCACATATATAATTTGGGCAACATTTGTCACTTTTGTCCTCATCTATAATACATCTGTCCACATTTATAGGCATGCTGCAATGTACACGATCACATGTTACAACGCTGTTAACACATTTGCACGACATTTCACACTTATCAGATATTGGAACAACTGCATTGTTTTCGTAGGTTTTCTGATCAATAAGACAGCTTCCTTCACCAGGAATTACTGGTGGCAAATGTACATCAGATATTTCTCCTAAAGCAAAATGCGAGGTAATTGTTTTCACATTAGTAGTCGCATTTTCCATTTTTTCGTAACTTTGAGCAGGTTTTTGAAACAGAATGCTAGCTGTAGTATATTGGTTAATAAAATTTGTTGCATTTTCGGAGGGAGTCATAATGACATTAGTAAACATCTGCTTCTCAGCAGATTCTAAAGGCTCGTTTGTAGTTTCCTCGATTTTATAATCATTGTTTTCTATCACGCTGCTGGAGCTCTCATTGTCGTCAAACATTTTAGTAAGCAAAGTGGGCAAAGTTGACGACTTCTTCGCAAGCATTGACTTATCTGTTGGAATTGTTTTGGATTCATCATCTATGTCGCTTTCGTTTATTTCGAAGTTTACACTATGATTTGTCAAACGATCGTCACTTTGATTATTAACAATTGCTCCGGTTGTTGTTGTACCAAATTCTCCACCCGATGTTGTAAATCGGATTCGCATATTTTGATTTTCTTGAGAAACTCGAGATGGTTTGGTGGAAATGAATTTTACGGTTCCTTCAAAAATTCCGAAATCACTTTTCTTGGATGTATCACTTGGCCACTCTTCTGTCGTTGTAAGATACTTTTCGTCATCTAAAGCATTAAACGATTCATCGGAGTATCCAACAGATTCATAGTCAGAAATTTCAGTAACCCCATTATTAGCGCTGCTATGAAGTATTGAAGTACCTTGAAGTGGTTGCATAGTGGAAAATCCACTTTCTGCCTTAAATGTTACCTTTTCGCTTTCTTTCTCGACTTTTCGGCTCTGATCCTCTTCAAAATGCTTTTCAGTCGATTCGTATTCTTCATACTCGAAGTTTTCCGTTTGTTTGTCTTTCTGCTCCGGATTCCAATCTTTTGTGAGCACATCGGTGCCTTGATATTCTGTTGTTACTGATTTCGAGGGCGCTGCCTCCGCGACAGGATGCTTTTGGATAATTTTTTTTGGCTGCTCTTCGATTACCATAGTTTTCGTAGGTCGTCCATGAGTTGTAATTTTTCGTGTGCTTTCAATACGTTCAGTTATTTTTTCATCAGACATTGACGTCGTTAAGGCAAATTCTCCGTCTAACTTTTCACTTCTATTCATATTCTTTGCGATGTTTTCTAAAGTTGTTGCTTGTGATAAATCTTCAGTAAAATCTTGGGATTGCATGTAGTATGACGAGATTTTTTCGTTTAACTCCATTGGTTTGTACAAGATTGTTTGAACATGTTCTTTTGCTATGTCACTTTTGTTATCGCCAATTGATGGATTTGTGATCTGCTCAATACCTGTATTTGATAGTTGAGTAGCAGTTTCAGGCTCTGATTTAGGAACCAGCATTCCGACGATTTTTTTATTTGCTGTGGATCGTTCTCCTACATTCGTAAAATTTGTTACAACAAAATTATCTTGTTTTTCACTTATAATACCTTCTGTTGTTTGACTGGCAGACGAAAATTTTTCGCCATTTGTCGACGCTTCACTAAAACGTTCGTCCTCATTTTGAAACCCGTAATCGGTCGTTTTTGTTGGGGTTCCAATGTTTCCTTCATGCGAATAATATTGGGGCGTGTCTCCGCTTCTTGGAGTAGTTTCAGCTATTGTGTCGACTTCAACGCTCTTCGTTTTAGAGGAAACACTTTCTCCATCGTTTGACAATGGTAATATACGTTCGTCGAGTGTTGATGCAAGAGAACCATTGTTTATTTGTTGGATTGCAGTCTTAAATATCGTGTTCTCCGTTATAAATTTAGCAACACCTGTAAGGAAGGGAACTTCGGATGTATATTCCGTGAACTCGTTATATTGTTTGATATCGATAAAGCCTGGTTGGTCTCCTACCGTAGACTTAGTAATATGGGGGTTTGTTTGCTCGTCTTCATTACCTTCTGTATCTGATTCATTCGTAAATAATTCTTCTGATATATCAGTAACTTGGTTTTCACTTACTAAATATTGAGACTTGCTTGAAGCATCAGTTGTGAAATCTAAAATTGATGGCCGAACAGTAATATTGTCTGGAGAAGCAACTGATTCTTCATCAGTCACCACCTTGTCCATAATACTTTTGTCGTAGTGATTTAAATGTTGTCTTTCATAAACTGTGGGAGAAGTGGTGTCTAATTCTGTAAGCTCATGTGTTATACTATGCGTTTCGATAGCTCTTGTTGAAAGGACATCGTTGTTTCGTTCCGAGGAAAAGTTAGTGCGTACAAAAAGTTCTTCTTCTTCTTTCAAGGACTTGCGATTATTAACTGGTTCTGTGAATGGCTCGAATTCACTATCAGTGAAAGCAATGTCATCGAAGATTTTGTCATTATCTAAACTTTTGGTTTGAGTTTCGTGTTTAAAATAATAAGGGCTCTCAAATTCGGTCTTATCACTTTGCAAATTTTTTATCTCTAATTTTTCTTCGAATTCGGGCGATTTTGTAAAATGGTCTTGGATGTCTCCATATTTGATATAATCCGCACTTTCCGGGTTAGAACTGACTAATGAATTTGTTCTCAATTCGTATGGCTTCGCTGTCATCGATGTCAGATGGTTGGCGCTATTATCGAAGTCAATCGACGTTTTCTCATGACCGTTGCTAACTGAATGCATCGTAGTGGATATTTCGGTTGTCATACTGCTATCATCAATTTCATCTTTTCTGTAAGCATTTGTCGTTTCAGTAGCAAATATGTCGGTTTTTTCATTAGTGATGTAGTCTTTTTTACCAGTGCTTTCATTAATTAATTCTTCAATATCACTTTCAGCTTTTTCTTTTCCATTTTTAACAAAGATATTTTTTTTGAATGCTGCTTGCTCTGTAGGTATGTGTGGGTACTTTTCTTTTTCGTTAGTTTTAGTGCTCGCCTGGATTGCATTATCACTCATGTCAATAGCTTCCGAGGGGAAATATTTATCATCACTATATGTAGTTCTTTGCATGGGGTTATCTGTAGTTAAAAATTCAGTCAAGGGTCCGAGATTTTCATATTCGGTTATTCCGAATTTGTCTCTGTGTATGCCGTTGCTTTTATGTTTGTCAATATGGGCTTGCAACCGTATGTCATCTTCTGATATGGAACTATGAAGATGTTCGATAGGAATCGAGGAGATATCTCCGACTTTCTCATCCGAGTTAGAATATGGCAACGTTGATGTGTTGAAATTTTGGTAAGTAGTCACGTCGTCTTCGCACACATAATTGTTGGAGCAACATTCACTCCCGTTAGCAGGCGCGGCCATGCAAATTTTCCCATTAGTAGCAAGTAACGAGCTTTTGCATTCCTGCACTGCGCAAATGATATCGCCCCGCATGCAATAGCAATTTTGGCAAGGATTTTCACCAGGTACGCGAGATCCGTCAACATAAAATTGATGATTTTGCACACATTTAGTGCTCGTCGCGGACATGGCGGTAGTGGTAAGTATAAAGCCAGGTGTTGGACGTTCAGTGGTTTGTTCAGTAGTAACAATAGTAGTGCTATAATTATCCTCCAAATCAAGAACATCATTTTCGTGATCTGCATTCGTATACAATAAAAATATATAGTAGAAGTACATAGTAAGAATTTCTTAGACTTTAACTTACCGCAGTTGTAACGTATGGGACAACAGGACCCTCGGTTATAAATAGGCATGCAACCCTCGATGTACAGAGTACACTCCTGCATCAGACAAGATGTGCGGTTTTTAATGCAATAGCAGAGCTCACACGGCGTAGTGGGATTTGAGGGTACTTGCGCGCCTTCAGGATAAAATTTTCCGTTGAGATTGCAACCATATTTTTCTGGCACATGTAGTTGTGTATCAGTCTCTGTTAGATGATGGGCGACATCAACAGGAACTATAATGTACAACAGAAAAAATTTCCAATTTTTTTAAAATGCTTGGGATGGTAGACTGCTTTTCTGTATTTAGACCACAAACCAACCTTCGGGACAAGTAATAATTGGACAGCACTGATCTTCACGTTTTTCAACAATGCAATCATGTCCGATTGGTTTTGTGAACGGGCAAACACGCAAATAACACATAAGCATTTTGTTGTGACATGTACAATTCAAACAAGGTTCATTCGTCATGATTCTATCACCTTCATTGTAATGATTATAATTGTAGTAGCAACCTTCTAGAAAATAAGAATAAAAATAGTCCAATTAAACGCCATTCATTTAATACTTTTTGAAAAGGAAACTGAATAGAACTGGACAACTGAATTTTTATTTTTTCCGACGTTATTAGGTGGGCATCACTCATGACTACAGTTTTGAAACTTTTCTTAAACAATAGCATCATAGCTTTAATCCTCTACTGCCAAGAAAAAAACAAGACATTTAATTGTACCACTGTACTTCGCGAACTATTTGTGCTCGTTGCGTCTATCTACGACAAAATCTACTATTTCGAAATCGATCTCACAGGGCTGCTGCAAATCAAAGAACACCTTATTAAATAGATCAAGAGCTCATACTGCTGTTTTGCCATTATTCACTATATTATGACTTGAATTCAATAGTTAGATGGTCCTGTGATCTGTAATGAAAGCTTTTAGGATGAATGAAAATGGAAAGCAGTTTGTTATATATAAAACTTTTTTTTCATTAGCGAAAGCCTACATGACTTCACGACCAATTACAAAATCATGAAAACATAATCAATCCTTAAGGGGAAACAAAATGGAGAGAGCCACAAAGAAAAAACTTATCGGCTAAAATGTGATTACTAGACCCATTAAATGTGTGATAAAAGCAATACAGAAATTCCCGACCCGAATTAACCTTAAAAATAAGAAGGATAATAATCCGTAACAACTTCGATTCTAGATCTGAAAAAAAACAGCATGATTGCTATAAATAAATATTCAATTTATCAAAGCTATTTTCACAACTAAACGAGACGGTTTCTAAATTTGAATTTAAGGAACGAAAATAGCTATGTGCGAATTCTCAATTTTCGAATAGGACTTTTTTTATGAGGACGCCAAGAACGACAAAATATCTGTAACTTGAATGTCCTATGTGTTTGGATACCAAAAGCTTTTTGGCTATATTTACTTATGCTTATACTTATGTCTGTACTTCTATTCATATTTAAACCTTCAAACTTAATTTGTGCGTCTAACCAAGGATCTCTAGACCAAGTCCAAGTTTCCGGTTTTACTTATAGAGCTTGAGGATTTGAACATGGTCACAAAAAGATGGAGGGGAAATTCGCTTTGAAGCTTATTATTATTTTTAATTCTACTTACCAGTATATTGCTGCACTTCGTTATACTCTTGTAAAGGAGCTGCAGAGAAATGGAAAGACAAATTAAATGTAAACTAAACATTCAAGCCGGCAAAACATTGAACTGTCGCTTAATCTGTCCTATATACAATCAAATATATAATATATTACTTGATTTTTCCTAATCGGCACAGTCAAAAAACGCACCAGAAGTTGATTATCAAATGAATTCGTTACATTTTAATATTTTTTGCATGTATACATCAAATAAAACAAAAAGGAAAAAAAAGCACAAGACGAAATGATGATCGTTTCTTTTAAATTTTAAGATTATTTATCTAATTTATGCTTATTTTACACTAATGTATATTTCTTTTACATTATATGATCTGCAATTTTAGTTTATACCATGCATTATTTTGTAGGAAATAAAAAACAAGCAATAAAGACCCTTAATGTTAAAGTGGAAATTGATTTGTTAGAGAGCCATAAATAGTAATTTCCAAGTTATGGATCAATTAAAACATAAAAACGTTCTCGATGGTGTTAAAATTTAAGCAGGTTTTTTTTGAAGATTAACAATATTATTATTTATAAATTTGTTGTTTATGTTTACGTTGATTTTTTTATTTTGTTTCTAAAACCATATGCTTTTGCTTACATTTTCTGCAACACAATACGGTAGTGCGGCCGTCTATTGTGTTCACCACTGGGACTATTTAACGAAAGCGAAAATGATTCCTAATTGGATCAGCCCCCACAGTCACATTAATATCTGTTTTTTTCATTTATTATCACTTATTTTTTCGGCACATGATTTTCTTGCCCTATTTACTTATTCGCAGTTTCAATAGTGACCCACTCTTTTGTAACTCTGTTTTGTAACACTCTGTGTAACTTTTGGCTTAAAGCATCTCTATTCCCTTCTATATGTATACTTTTAAATACAGTGTCAGGTTTTTTCATTCTAAAATTGTGAGCAAACATTATAAACGTGAGAAACCTGCTTATTTTGTTGGCATAAATTTAAGCGAAGCACGGGCTTTATTTCATCAAAACAACGCCAAGCGTTGAACTTGCATCGGCTGGCTACATAATTATGCCATATGTAAATAAAACTTTTTATTAACGTAGCGCAAGTAAATTGTAGCGAGTAGACTTTGTATTGAAATGAGGAAATGAGTAATGAGTCAATGTATCAACTCTTAGGGCTGTGTCATGCATGTGCTGAGTGTGGAGAGGAACTTAATGCGACATCATGAATTATTTATTTAGATACAAAAATACTTATATACTTAAATATAGGCGTTCCTGTAACTGATGTTCACGTGATGGTTAGTTTGTCATCTACTAATTCATGATTATATCATGATGTAATAATATTGTACACGCATATGCGTCAGTTCTGTTAATGCGCACAACATCTTTTTTTGTTTGATTATCAGAGGAATCGAACGCATCAAAACGAATAATCATAGTAAGTGAGTACGATCGTTCTAAAGAAAATTAGTAATTGTTTCCCGAGCTAATACTTGTGTGAAGCTTAATTCATCCTGTCCGTTGTCATACTGAAAGAATGTTAACGTAGCTATCGCCTAAGAAGGAACCACCAATTAGTGAAAAATATGTGAACGTTTTGTTTCCAAAGATTGGAGACGCAATATGATGCAGCCAACAGCTGAAGCCCTTAGTTTTTTTTGTGGCTACAACAGGGCTATCTGGTTTGTAGTTGTCACTGAACTACATTTGTACCCTTGGAAAGAAGCATCTTCGAGACGCGGAGGAAAATCATCAAATGAGACGAAATGAACACTCTGGTATTCAAGATGAACATACAAATAATGCTGGCAGCGAAAACATCCGAATATAGAAGAGAATGTTGGACACTACTCACATGTAACAAAGATGTTGCTATAAATACTGAAACGAAATATACGGATAATTAGTCTAACTATTAAATTGCAGTAAAATAAAACGCCATTAATGTTAAAACAAAAAATGGTTAATACGTTTTATATTCTACACTGCATTCTTTAGCTTGGATAGCTTAGTGTTATAAACTTAAAATAAATACATTAGCGACCTCTAAAAGACAATCAAGCGGCGATTGCTGAAAGTAAACATTTACTTTAAAGGGGTTGTTGATAAACTTTCAAATATTAAGAAAACAATATCTTCAAGCTTCATTAGTGACGAATAAAGGGACCTACATAGTTTATTTCTTTTCTTCATTGTCCTCGTTTTTAAAGAAAAACAAGTAAGAACATTATACTCGAGCAAATCTGACCATTACATACCCTACACCAATTCGCTCAATACAGTTATTCGCTCCTTTCTCTGAATTACTTTTTATTACAAAATATTGAGAATTAAGCCGTTTTCGGAAGGTTTACTACTCATAATACCTTATACGGAGTGAGGTCAAGAAATAGACCAGGTTCACTTAATTTTTTTTTGCCATGGTATGTAAATCGTAGACCTACATGCCCGAATTCACTAAAGTCGATTTCTTCGTCAAGTTACTAGTATGAGTCCTGAAAGATTGAAAATTCGATCTTTTTAAAATATACAAGTTCACCTTCCGTAGGAACGGTTATGTGAAAGAGGTTCCAAAAACTGTCCCAGCCAAAGTTTTCACACCAATTTAGAGTGCGGAAATATTGCTACTTAGTCACTTTTGTCGAGAAGTTTTGAAAATTGGAACTTTTTTCCATATAACGACTTTTCTGAATGGGGTTTTATATGGGGGATGGCCGAAAGGTGGACCGAGCCGAGTCATTTTTAATAGCGTTTGTCTTCGGGTCAAAGCATATCAGCGTAATCAATTTCAATATCTCAAAATATCTCAAAAATTCTTGCGGCTTGAACACAAATTTACGTGGACATATATCCCATGGGCTGACAAGCTTAGATTCGATTTCGAAAATGATTTTGAATCGATTGGCATGAAGTACCGTATACGCTATACCCTATACAAGTGGTATAGGGTATAATTACTTAATATTTGCATCTAAGAATCAAGCTTTCTACTTACTTTATTATATGTATGATGTAGTGATTGTCATCATTTGGTTACCTAAATTACATAAATGATACAGAGGTAAATGTTTACAGTTCTGTCTGGAATAGAGAAAGTAGTGTACATCACGATATCGCCTTCGAAGTTTACGAGAGAAGATTACTACGTGCTAACATTGAGTTACTTTTTAAGTTTAAGTGGAAAATAATAACGTAGTACATGAATACTATAAGAGAACTGGGGTTGCATAATGTTGGAGGATCCATATACACTGTAAGGAATCTATGCGGAAGGATTATTAATAATTGAAAACATTTCTCTAAAAAATATGTCGCTTTTTATTAGAAGAACAAACATTTATTTTACGCGTTGTGCATTGCAGTGGTTAACCCACGTCATATCTCAATGAGGAAAAAGTAATTTTTTATTATACCTACAATTGAAGGAAGGGGATGTACTCATTTCTTCGTAATGCTCGCAATATCAAAGAGAAAGCTTCGAAATAATTGGCATAAGTAAACTTTGTTGTCACTGCCCAGGTGAAAATTTTGGACACACTTCTAGTTCCTGGGGTGGGCAGCTCACGCTTTCTATTTCAAAGCAACATGATGTTCAAGGAAGGGATGCCTGCTACACTACCTGACTATCTAACATAGCTAGCTGTTTGGTAGGCGGTGATGTTCAAATTGTTTCATCGCCTCCTTGCCATCCTTATCTATGGATCTTCATCTTGGATCTCATTTATTAAAGCCTCCATGCGCCATTCACCTGTCATTGCTTGGTCAATATGTTTTCCTAAGCGGTCATTATAAAATTGTGTACTATTAGTTTGGGTAATTTCACGCATGAAATTGATAGTACTCACATTTGGAAGGGGGAATTTTGGAATCGAAACCTTTTGAGTTTGTGAAGTTGCTATTAAACTGAAATTCGAAAACAACAAATGTTACATTAATTTTAGTAGTGGTAACAGGACTTTAGTAACAAAAGCCACCAGCACATCCATCGAAATGTCAAATGTAGTTAATACGACAATAAGAGGAACTACCAGCAAAAGTAATATCATTGTAGTGGTTCAACGCGTTATTGCCGCCTCTTCTCTTAGCTTGCTAATTGTTAACAAAGATGCAAATAGTGAAAATGAACTAACTAGTAAGTACGTATATTTGGCAATGACGTCGGATCCGTCTTTTTTAACATGTATTATACACATCCTATGTGTAAAAAACAAAACTTGGCCGAAATGCACCATAAATAGGATTATGAACGAAGCAAAAACCTTGTCGAGGTCCTATGAGAGTTGCAGACTGAAGGGTAAATCTTCACTTGTTCGTTTTGCAAGCGAGGCCAGAATCTTGCAAAAGTAAGGAACCCTTCGATGAGTTACCCGGTTTCTTCGAAGAGTTTAATACCGGCTTTAACAAGTGCAATGCCTTGATGAATCATCACAAAACAAAAGCAAGCTCGCTTATCAGGTCAGAGGTGTAGACTTGACTACTAATTCGGGATGCATCAAGGAATATCCTTCAGAATTACAGAGGAATAGAAGAGTGGAATTGCCAAGATTTGTGCATTGCCGAGAGTGTTTGAAGTCTTGGTTATTAAGTAACTTACATAGATTATTGCGTCAGTAATTCCTTCGTCCCAACATGGTTTAACGAAAAGAAAATACACGGCTACCAATTTTTGGTGCTTACTGGTGATGCCTATAAAGCGATCGAGGGTACAAGAACACTGACGTAATTTACGTTGATTTTTCGAAAGTATTTGGTAAGGTAGATCTTAATCTACTGATTTGTAAGTTAAAATGATATTTCAAATCACAGAATTCCAGAGTTTGCAGATGACGTAAAAACTTACTGCTCTTTCGATGGGCTTACTGGTACACATTTTCTCTAAGGTGAATTTGGCCTGGTCGGAAATAACTTCATGTGGTCGAATTTAAAAAAAATTCAAAAAATTGTTGTTGTCATGGGTAATATTGCAGCCTACGTCGTATCTAATTAATAACTAAGTTATGGCGAACGTACCGTGCTTTAACGAAACATTCTTGACTCATAGTCAACGTTCATATTGAAACTTCTGTTAACAAATCTCTTCTGCTTTTCATTAAAAAATGATGATCCGTGTATTGCGAACATTTTGTTAACGTCCGTGGTTACATCAATCCTAGAATATTCAGTCGATGTGTATGTACCAAACTAGTGATATTAGGTGGATCTTATTCAGCCTCTCCAACGTCAGTTTCTACTTTTTCCGTTGTGGAGCTTGGCTTAACATCTACCAGGGGCGTCAACGCTATTCGACAATAGGTTGAAGCCTATTAATCTATCTTCACTTCAGAAAAGGAGAGAAATAATGAGCATGTTCTTTATGACTAAATTAATGAAGAGTGATATTTCGCATTAGCATTATTAGATGATGTGCCTTTCAATGTTCCGTGTAGGGGTCTTAAGCAGTACGTTTCCTGTGCGCACAACACACTGTCGTACTATATTTTTTTCGTATAATCCATTTCGTGTCTTATGAGAATTGCTTCTTATCCTATTTTTGTTCCTACAGTATAAAAAAAAAATAATATAGATATATATATCCATATATATATATATATATAGATATATATATCCATATATATATATAGATATATATAGTATATAGGGTCGATAGTCCAAATTTCAATATAAATAAATTAAATATTGTTTTTTATTCAATGTTTTAGTTTTAAGACAGAGCCGATAGCCTGTGTTGCTAGTGCTCAATGTCTTTTTTTAGTCTAAGAATTCATTTCATTAGTCTAAAATTAAAATAATAATAATAATAATAATAATAAGACAGATAAATTTACCACTTTTTGTTACGATATTATATCCTCTATTAATTTTTGTTAATCACGTTCGTAACTTTAGCTGATAAGTATGCTCACAATGTTAAATAAATAAATAAATATATATATATATATATATACTATATCCAGCAAACATAAGATCATAGAGGTTTTCATCTTTTTTTTTTTTTTTTGGTTGAAATGACAATTTATTTAATTACTTGTTTATTTATTCATTACTAGCTACAAGTATACATTCAGTCGTATTAAACAATACTCTTAAAATTTTTTCCTTAATCTGCAACTATCTGCTTTTAATAAATTTTAAAATAACAATTCTTTTCACACTTGCATTTACTGTCATTCATTACCTTCATACATTCCTTAAGCTCACATATAGTTTTGTAAATAAGCTTTTTTGTTGTAAACGCACATATCCTTCTTGTTCGTATTTCAGACATATTTGGTTTGCGTTTTTTTCCAATGACAAATAGTGTTTGTGTCAAATGATTGTTTGAACGAGTCATTTAGCAAAAATGGAGCCACGTCACCGATAATTAGTCTGTAAATTACTGTCTATCTTAATAAATGTTCCCTATGCGTAGTTAATCGCGTAACTTAAAGAGTTAAAACATTCACCTTAAAAGCCAAATATATAATTTCCAACCGTTTGAATTCAACCTTTTTTTTTTCTAAAAACTTTTCCTTATTTTCGTCCCACAAAAATTTAAGATGTCTCCTCCTTGAAACGCTCTACCGCTTCCTCCTTTTTTCAGTCTTGACAGATCATTTAGTGCTCACGGAAGATCCCAGGCTTGCATTTCAAACTCCGAAACCTGCAGCCTTTCGCAATATAGCAGAAATTTAAGACAATCATGAATTTTTTTCTATGTAACTTCTACACTATGTCTATTGGTCTGGGTTGTGGGTTCTTAATACTTTTTAATCTTGATCAGAAATATAAATATATCTACGTCAGAATTGGTAAAAACATTGGAAATTGTTGTTCAGTGGTGGTAGATGTACAAGATTGGACCTCAAACCAATATAACACCCTCTTACTTTTTTTATAAGACAGTTTAGACTATTTTTAAATGAATATACATTAGTTTAGAAACACACAAAGGCTTTTAGATTTAGAAAGCACACAAAGGCTTTATATTCAATTCCTATTTGCGCATTTGAATATGAATCATGCCATCTAATAAGTTGTATTAATTTAACAATAACAATCACAATAAGTTGTATTAATTTAACAATAACAAATCACAATTCGTAGCTGTTCTTTTTTCTATACCAACTCGTCCATTTAAATAGCATAGAATAGTTTTTTTAAAATATATATATATATATATATATATATCGACTGTGCCATAATGAGTAGCCTTAAAAGACATACGTTATAACGGCTACATAATATTCACAGTTAAATAAATACTAAAGGTTTTCTAATTATATAGCAAACAGCATATATCAAGAATATTTTATCATATACATAACACAAAGTTTTAAGAGCAGATTTTAGAAACTGGGCAACGTGTGTACCCTATTCGCTTTCCCTTTTATTCTATAGTCGTCTCAATTAATCTAAGCTAAACTACTTCACTTATCGTGAAAAATTAGGTAGAATGCTCTTAGATTTGTAGGCATTTGCCTCTCCAACGCTCAGCTTCAATCCAAGAAATGGAATTTCCGAACGAGTCAAACAAAATTTCCTTCAAGCTGACGTACGGCTAGACGAGTATTCCCAAACAGGTTTGTAATCTTACGCGGAAAAGAAAATTTATGGCTTGTGGAACACCTGATGCTGGTATTTACCATTATTATTGGAAGGGTAAATCTATTCTTCATCCGTTGGATGTGCGTACGCAAATAAAAATTTAGAAAGTGGGATGAAAAGTTGAACAGCGGAATATATGCCCTTGGCTCCTTAATATTCTCTTTTTTTGCATTTATGTTTTGTTTAAAGGGTCTAATGTATTTGACATAAATGTGTTGAGCGTTCCACGTACTTACCAGTTTCCGCCACTAAAGGTATCATCAGAAACGCTACAACTGCACATACATGCATATCGAAACCCAAATGATTCAAACGTTTTCTTTCCATTTTTTACAGTCTAAAAAGCAAAAAGAAAATAACAAGAGAGTAGTAGGTAAAAATACTGTTTAATTATCTAACTAGAAAATACACTAAAATTATTGCTTTTTATCATTATTTTTTTAATAGGTTCTCTTTTTACCTTGAATTGTACCGGAAAAGTTTTTAGGTTTGAACATTTTTAAATCAATGATATTGAAATGTCAATGTTACCATACTGAAGGTTCATATAAATCCATGCTTTCAGATAAGGTGGGTGGTCTTTAAAAGGCAGTCAAATAAAAATCTGATAGAAAGTCAATTTTCTGACTGATGCAGAAAATGAGGTTCTAAGGCTGGCGCTACGAATTATTAACTTTTGAAGTTACGGTTTTGAAGCCACAGAGAAATCTTCAACTACGTCTAAGAACTCATAGAGTGCACAAATGGGCTTCGTGCTTCTGTAGCCAAAACATAAATTGTGAGTAAAAGTCTTTTTCCAAATGACTTCCCGATTGTGTTTTTACCATGGTATTTACAAGAAACTTTCTTCCTATGGTCCCTTTCAATCTCCTATGTGTTTAAAGTCCATCGTCTTCCTGACAATTTTTATTTCGGGGAATTGCCTATATGCTTTATCATTGTTCCCTTTTTCTGTTTTTTCAGGCAAATGTGTATTTCCACGGAATCTCGCATATGCATGATGATTGTTTTCTATGAATTTTCTTTGTTGGCTCGCTTGATAATATTTCTTTGAGCTTTTTTACATTTTATTTAGATTTATTTATATCCGTTGTTTGAAGTGCTTGTGTTTATAGTTTTTCAATTTTGACCTTTAGTAATAGTGTACGAATGCGGTTCACTTAGATTTGACTGTTTGGACTTGCTTTTTTCGTGCCCATGTGTCCAATTTTGCACTTTTTTAGCGCAATCGTTTCGAACAGTTAAACGAAATTGTTTGATACCAGCCCACACATTCGTTCTCTTCTGCTCTAAAATTTTTCTTTTTCTATGAAAAATGCGTGAACGCATCTTAACATACGTACTGGTGATCGCTCTCGTAGAAGGAGAAGAACCAGAACTTGGGTAAAGCCTCATTGTTAATGAAACCTTAGACATAATTATCCGTGTATATAGGAAAGCGCCGTGTATATAGGGTTTCGCACTATATGACACACAACGCACATACACACTACAATTAGCCAATATGAAAATGTTTTGTTTTTCATTTGTTTCTTTTTTTGTTTAGCTTGCTTTTGAAAAACAATATAATTTTATATTTATTACTGTTTCTGTTAGATATTCTTGAATTACTTTTCTTTTTCTTTCTTAATTTTTCATTTGTTCCACATCTCCAATCAATATCGGTATAATCAAAAATAATTTTATACGCCGCTTGCTACATGTAGATAAAAAATGTTATAATTTATTTATCTATAAACACTAAAATGAATCAGAAGCTATTGCCGGTTTTTCTCATTACTAGGCGTGCTAACGATGCATATAAATAATTCAATCTGAACTAAACATAAATTATCTCTTGATTTTTGTTTCCTTTATTTTCCGAAATGTGCATAATAGATTATTGGAAATGTGTGTTCAAGAGCTTAATAATTTTTCAATAGTTGAATTTTTTAGATTGGCAAGTTTCAAAATATTTTGTTTAGTAAGTATCGAAATATTTAAGGCGTTAAGCAAGGCAAATATGTGTAGATTACAAGATTTTTATGGTTGAGGAATTAGAAAAAAATTCATAAATAAAAGACATAGTTTCCAAGAAATCTTTTAAAGCTTATCCAATTTTCTTACATTTGACTCCGGACGATAATCAAAGACTAGATTTACCCTCCCATTTATAGTTGCAAAGCAGAAATGCGTGCAACGTCTATATACTCTCGATGAACGATCTGAATCCGCACGTCCGCTTATGTCGATGTGCCTCGTCTAATTGGAACGCTGACAAAAAATTGCGATAGAAATTCGAAATTTTGTATGTACACTCCCAGCGAATGGCCACGGATCAAATTTGATATTTGAACATTTTGAAAGATGATCAAAATAACAATAATTTATTTTGTCGCCAGCCATCAATATTTCCTTAGCAAATTCTAGCTCTTTAATATCATTCTCGATATCTTACCGGGGGCTTCAAAATTAAACAACAACCTATATGTGAAGTTCGTGAACTTGGTAAGCTGAACCGATCTTCGACAAATCTACAAGAGGTAGTTCTTTTTCATAGTGCCCTATTGCCGATCGAGATTGTTTTTCAACAAATTTATTGATTTGCAGTTGCCGCAAATTGTATAAGGTGTACAAATAAGTTCCCCGTAACGAAATTGGTCGCTTTAAATTGAAATTTCAAGCATAGATAACTTTGGCATTGATACTTTCATGGTATAAGTTTCAATTATTTATAAGTTTCAGTTATTTATAGCACTGCATTTTATTCTGCTTTAAATTGGAAAAAATGCGGCTGAAGCTATGGAAATTAAGCTGGCTTGGAGTGAAGAAACACTAGGGGAAAAACAGAATTTTGTGTGAAAAATGTTATGTCTTGAAGACCATGTACGTCCATATAAAAGCGTCCTTCTATAGCAAAAGCAACCCAGGAAGCGGTCTCCAATTTGGGATTGAAACTCGTCCTGATTGCGAAAGTGTTTTCTTTTTGTTAGCACTGGTTGAGATCGACAGAGCGGGAGCATCCGTAAGCTGACTGATAAGATGCAAAAGACCAAAAGTATTGGTGGGGAATATTTGGATTTTAAGCTTTATAACATATATTTTTTAATTAAATTGGAATTTTATGAAAACATCCTGCTTTTTACGATTTTTATACTCACTACTGAAGGAGGGGGTATATTCATTTTGTTTCCCTTCATAACATATGCAACATCCAAAAGGAAGCTTTAGAGACGCTATAAAAAATTTTTTTTCTTGATCAGCGTCAAATTTTAAACTGATTAAGCCATGTCCGTCCGCCTGCACGTTTTTGTGACCATGTGGTGCGTGTTGGCGGCACTTAACCTGGTCGCAAAAATGGAAATATCGACTTCAAATTTGGTGGACACATTAGAAATTTCTGCGCGCAAGTTGCTATTGAAAATGGTTCAAAATGCGCAGACCACAAGCCTGCAATGACGCGTAAACTGAATGCAGCTCTGTTTTCCGTAACAAAAATTTGTGGGTTTTTGGTCGGTACTCCGAAATTGTAAAAGTTAGAAGGCTAAAAGTTTCCATATTAATTTTAAGACACACTCTACTCCCTACATGCAAAAATGGAAAAAATCGGCCATGACTGCACAGCTATGACTTTACAAGTGGTTAAATTTTATTTGTTTCACTTTTTGACGTTTTGTGCTTGTTACGAATGTTTAAAACCATTTGTACTGTACATTCCTCAAATGAAGATATATTATTTGGTTAAAAATGCATTAATTCTAAAATGAATATGGTAGACACCGCGACCTGGTGGATTAATTGTTTTTTAATATCATTCAAATAAAAGAGTTTGGAGAGTACAATGCGAGAAGCTAAGTGTGTTAATTCTAAATTAATTGGGTAGGCGTCACGATTTAGGGAATAAATGTTTTTTAAAAATACCTTCAATATTAGCATCAAATGAAAGGAGTTGGAGATCGTGTCAGTATAGTCTTGGGGCATTTAGAAAAAACCAATTTCTCGGACAGTATTATTGGTACATAACTTTTCCACTAGTTTGATTTTGTGTTGTGTTGTGCGAACAAGCGGAGGGAGCTCTAACTGAGAACAGTCGATTCGGAATTTCGGGTTTATACGTAATGCAAATATGAAAAGTGGAATATTTAAATCTTACGAAAGAGCGGTTGTACATCCCTTCCCTTTAATCTTAGATAATACAAAATTAATTAATCTCTAAAAACTAAATTACCCATTTTCTTCAATTTTGTTTATGGAAAAATAATATATTGTTTAAAATTTTATTTTCGAAATTTTAAGTAAAATAAATTAAATGCATATTCAAGTTCAGCTTAAAATGAATACGTGTCTAATCATGGAAATCTCACATCACGAGACAATTTACCAAGCATCAGATACTACGCAGAAGCAGGCGAATGCTTATGTAAATGCTATTAAAAGGGCGCTTTCTTTTATATAACGATTGTACAGAGCCGGCTAATCGCATGTGCACAAAGCAACGGCAATGGGAAGAAAATATTCTTAATAAGCAAAAGGAAAATTAAAAAAATTTAAATTCAGCTTGAACCGAACATTTTTATATCCATCGCTCATTATGTTGCACTTTGACAAGATTTTGTAAACTGACTTTAGATATTGAATGATGATGGGGTTATTTATAGTGGTCAATCCTCTAAATGTTTATAAATATCTACCATTAAAACGTTGCCGTGTGGTGATTTTGTCAGGAGAACGTGCTTGTGCCGTAAATTTGTTCTCCAAGGACAGTCGAACATAATTTTATAATATAATGCCTTTTAGATTGACGAAGACTTTTTCTCTTTAGATCACTTCAAGTAAGTGGCGTACTCTAATGTCGGTGGTAGCACCATCGACTTTGTTCGTCAACTTTTTCTTTAAATTTCTTTCAAATATATTTTTGAAAGTTAATTTCAAAGATGACGCATGCGGCTGTTAGGGCTGCTCGCTTATTTCCCAAAACTCCGATACGACTCCAAATAATAAACAATTTAAATGTTGTTGCGGTAAGTGGAAATGGTATTCCTTAGTTTGTTAACCCGTTGACGTTAATGGCGTCCATACTCGTCCATTGCGTGTCCTTGTAGAAGCACGCGATAGGCAAATAGCAGTCGTATTTTCTTAGCATTATATAAAAAAAAAGGAAATTTAGGTTTTTTGGCAGCAGCCACTGATTTTAAAATGAGTTTCAACGTGTTAATGTTAATCGGAATTTAAAGTGTTTCTAATAGTCGTTATGACCGACAGACTATCTTTGATGATAAGTTTCTATTTGCGAGGTTTGTGGTTTGAAGAGAAGCTTTAGCTTCGGTTGAAAGTATTTGCGCCGGATAGGATTGACTTGGGTTTGGCCTATGGTGTCTGTTACTCCATGCATGGAAAGGGGTCGTCGCACTTAAAATCGTTTGTAAAAATCACAAAAGGTTACTATTGATAGAGTTCAGAAGTTTCGAAATACTGGAGTTGATACAAAATCAAACAAAAAAAGCTATAAAAAGAAAAGTATTGGTTTTCTCCTTGTAACTTTGTGAATGTACCTTTAAGCTAATAAAAGAAAATTATAGGCATGAGACGAGTTTTGAAAGCAGAGAATGTGTAAATTGGTAGCGATCGTAAGTGGTAATAATATTTTGACGATAGTTTTCTCCTTTTGATGATAGTTTCTTTTAATTGAGAATTGTACAATTGTCAATTGTACAATTTGTACAATTGTTCTCTCTCTGTCTCTCTCTCTCCCTCTGTTTGTCTCTCGTTCTAGCCGTAGCAAAATGTGCACATAGACATTTTTAAAATAACACATTAAAGTAGAACAAGTGGTGTGGGGTATAAAATGGGATTTAATTCATAAATGCGTCCATAACATCACCTCGTTTATAAAGTTCTTTGGTTTTGTCATTTCTTTTAGTAAGTTAAGAATTTATCATGATCTTGTTTCTTTTTTACTTTAGAATTCATTCAGAATGGAAAAAAAAACGATAGCCTCTTAAGGCATAGGCCACCACACCGAAAACTCTTGAATATGTTATGATATTTATATGATACGTTTTATTATTTTTGTGGATAAATTACCTATCTGTACGCACTATATTCCGAACTAAGCTCGAACAGATCTTTCTCATAACATCAAAAAAGGAGCAGTTCAAAAAGGAGTTATTGTAAACTTTGGTAATACATTTTATAAATAATCTAAAGAAACAAACTTAAATTTTGAATTCTATTAACCTTCTTATATATTATACGCATATTGTTATGAAAATTGCACATTTGACAAAATAAGTCTGCATGAAAACTACTTCCAATTTTCTAGAAAATGAAAATACTTAAAATAGTAAAAGTAAACAAAGATTTACGATGTTTCACCTGCCATTGTCATAAAGTAGTGACGCGTTATGCAGGTGGTGGTTGACAAAGAAATTAACAACATTTACGGTAAAAGCAAGTAAAACGATTAACAAAAATCAAAATTAAATCTGCAAGGAAGTAAATTTTTGTTTATTATTTCTTCGGCCTGTCAAATTCAAAACATAACAGCTTCTTCTTCTCTTTGATAAATTAATGAACAGGCCAACTATTGATGAAGTAGTGAACAACTTTCATTTTGAGGGGATTCGCAAATTTGCTGAGAAGGGAATGGACGCGTCCTGACGTAAGAATTGCCAACAGCTTGAATAAACACATGTCGTTAAAGGGTAAGAAGTAAGTCAGTTTCTAGTGCACTTTTTAAAATGACGAAGTTAGAAAGTGTATTATTTCGTAAAACAACAGATCTGCTTCTTTTTCTTCTTCTACTTTTCCCTCCATCCTCCTTTTGCCACTATTAACATGCATCGATTACGTTTAGGAGAGTACCATTAGTGCGGACATGTGATAGATCCTTTATATCCTAGCAACCTTTTTACATTTATTTTATTAACTTAAGTATGCAATGGAAAACAATACAGATCGTTCTTGCGTTGGCTTTTGGAATAAACTCTGCTTTGTGCCAAAAAATGTGAACATATTAAAGTTTTAATTCCGATTGAAACATGTAAAATCGAATACATGAAAGACTCTATACGATTTTGAATCCATACGAACCCTCACATGATCGTGTGTCATCTATTATCGGAAATTCTACGTTGAAACAAAAAGGCAAGGCCGTCTATTGTATATGTGACACTACTTCGATTTGTAAGTAAGTTTAAGGCTTCACCACAAACTGTGAATCTTAACAGCAAAGAAGTGTGAGAAGTGTGATATTAAAGGGGATGCAGACAATAGACCGGAATAAATTTATATATTAATGCACTCTGTTCTGCACCCACTTCCATCACAAAGTACTTGTGGTGTTGTTGATTTGTTGTTAATCATAAAGACGGCAATTTATTTTTAGCAAGAATTTCGAACCATCTTTCGAACTTACATAGCAAATGCGCATTAAAAAATATCAAACTTACAAGTATTATTGTCAATATTTAAAAAATAATATCATATGATAGAAATAGATAATTGTAATATTTATCAGGTGCCGGTATCAAAAAAAAGAGGCTAATTGCGATTGTGGATTAGAAAAATTTTTTAAAGATATAAGTTATAAAATGGAGGCAGTCTTAATTATAAGCAATAACAAGGATTAAAAGAAAATTTCATGGAAATTCCACAGAATCTAACACCTCCAAAGTTATAACTAAACGGATCACCGATGGTATGTTTGTTGTCTTTAAAGCATCGCTTGATCTAATTGTTTATAATTTTAATTTAAGAGACGCTTTTAAAAACTCAAAGCTTTTGCAGACCATGTAGCAATATACAAATAACTTTTTTTAGCTAGTGTAAGGGAATTGGAACAGTCACGCAAAGACATGAGAGAATGTATGTAACAGCTACTGTGCGTACTTGAAGCCAAAATATCAACAATCATCAAATAATGCTGAATGCTATTACATAGGAAGCCAAACTAACCGAAAACAAAAACGTAAGTTACGTTTCATTCCGTCTATCATTGGTCACAAATCGTCGACAGACTTGTAAGTGCAAGACTTGCTCTAAGCATAAATAATTGAAAAAGAACATTAAATCAGCTTATTTCAACGTGAAGTTTCTCGATTCGTTAAAGTGAATTAGTTGCAATTTTCAGTATTGAATAAAATATATTATCTTACTTCCTTACAAATTATCGAATGAACACATTGCTAGTCAATTTTTGTCCTCTAAGAGCCCTTAAATCGATTGGTTCTTAGATTAGGCAAGGGGCTTGGTAATTTTAAAAAGAAAATATTTAAAACCAAGTTTAAAAACCCAAAACAATGTGAATCAAGGAAGGAATAAACCGCTTAGTTTATCTTTAAAAAATGAAGACCCGATAGTCTTAGTTACAATGGTCAGTCTTCTGTTAACCCTAGAGTTTATAATAATAATAATAGTAGAATCATAACATAATAATAATTATGAAAACGGTAGGATGTGAGAAGACATGGGAAAATGGTGAATCATACAAGTTACTTTCGCGGTCGCTTATTGAAAGCTAGTGTTTGCCATTCAAATTTATCTTTTATTTATTAGCTGAATAAGTTTGCTTTGATAAAGCATGCAATACATTCTAGAAAGCAATTGAAAGTGTATTATTATATGTTATATTCTACATTTTTATCTGGACGATGATTTCATAGGATGTCCTTATGCATTAGCCGACTGTTAAGAGCATATATCATCCCTCTTCTAATGCACCAAATTTAGTCGGCTGTTGAAACACCTTAACATAACATCCCACCTTAAGCCAAATTGTGTTAGTCGATCTAAAAGGGTGCTGCTAATTTCTTTCTTTATTCGATGGCCTCAAAAATTTGAAGTAGGAGTTAAATTTTAATTTTTACAATTCCACCATTAGGCTCTGTACCACGTGGGACAGGGTACGTAAACGTATTGTTAAGTTAGTCAAATTAAGTATCGCCAGATTGTGTATGAAAATCTGACTCGGAATATATTGCCTCCATTGTTTTCGTGATAAAGGAGATTGTGCCAGGAAAGCTACTGTGATATTGTAACACAACATTTCCCTTTGCGACTTTCACGTATTTATTCAACTTCTTTGACCAAGTCCAGCCCTGAATTGTGATTTTTAGGTTAACGTAGGTTTTACTTACGATTCTTAGCAAATGTATTTATAAATTATTTACAGCAACTTACTTTTACAATCTTTTAAATTTGAATATTACGATTCAACTTCCTTGTATCGACTGGTTTTACCTTTTAAAAGTATTGTGCTTATAAACACTTTTACTGGTACCTAGCTCCACATTTTTATATTAATCATTTTTGTTGTTAAATATTCTGGTAATTGTTGTAGATTTTTCCAAAAATCGCCAGTCTCATGAGGTAGCCAAAACGTAATGAACGTATATTTGGTTTTATAATTTTTGTCAATTTTTTTTAGGAAACTGAAAGGTTTTCATACAAAAATAAATCATCAAATGGTGAATTTTTGTAAAAATATGTTTACCAGCGTTTCTTAAGACACAACTAAATAAGTGAGTAATTCCAATAACATCAACTACCTGTATAAACGATCATTGTTTTCCCATTAAATTATGTAATTTATGCAACACAAAAAAAAAGCTTTTTAAAATCCCAGGTCATCGCATTTAATATGATCGAATCAGCTAAGAATATGCTCATATATTTCTGGTTCAAAAAAAAATGATGATAAATATAAATATCAATGAACAGCAATAGTCTATAGAGTTTTTCGCTTCTAAGGAGGGGAACCAAATTGCTTTTTTCAACTTATTAGCAACTAAATATGGATGACACAACGTTGACAAAACTTCCCTTGTTTGCTGTAAAGCTGTTATGTTTTCTGGGGTAGTAAATATTTACAAAATATAATACGTGCTAATTTCTCACTGCTAATGTGAAGCTGTTGCCAACTTTAGGAAAATTTTTTGGAAAAACTTTTTATATTTTGCAAGACAAATACACAAGTTATTTCAAAGGGAGTGTCTATTTTGTCTAGCCGTCACCTCAGCCAAGTTCTCCTAAGCAAAGTTTACTCAATTCTGCATACATGGGGTGGAAAATATCTTTTTGTGTAAGATTTTGTATGCTGTGTACAGCTAAATGTATGTATTAAAAATATGACATGTGTGCTACCCGTAGTGATTACATTGTTGGATGTGCTACAAAAATTCTGGAAATTGTTTTAATAAAACAAAATTTGACGGCAACACGACTTTTAGAAATTTCTACAAACGAGAAGGGGAGGAATGCTGCCTACGAGCAAAGAATATATGTGTCTATATACGAGGTTATATACATTCAATTCATGATATTATGTGGAAAATCATTTGCAAAATCCTGCGTTCTTTGCTAGATTTCACTCCTTAAATATTTCCTATATATACTATATATATATTCCGTTCAACTTTATCAGGACTTCAGCGTCATGTGATGGTCACATTGAAACACCTAAAAATTTGTGTTTTCATAAACTTTGCAGACTTCTTATGAAGCAATTTTTATTAAAGGAAAGAAAAGAAGGGAAGTAAGGTTTATGTACATTAAAGGGAAAAATTTTGAATTTATTGCCGTCACAATTCCACTTCGTTTGACTAAAGTACTGTCTCAGCTGCAGCAAAACTGTAATGCAGCCTCCACAGCAAAGAATACCGCACGTAATTTCTACTTGAGATATGTTCTTGCTTTGTTTAAATTTAAGAATAAAATGGAATTGAAAATTCATATTGTCTTATAAATTCGCTGCTGATTCTTATCCAAGCGCTTTGTAAAAAGTTCAATTCATATAATCAGGGACTCCTTTACCAAAGTGGGAGGCCACACCGAGTTACCGCGATTGTCAGTTTTTTAAAATAATTATAATATTAAGAACGAAAAAATGACGGAAGGCAATTGATTACATTTTCATTGCAGGTCAACTATGAAAATCAGTGAAACGATGCTCTTATTCGCTGATTTTTTTTTCATTCGTAGTCGGCTTATATCCTAAGTGGTGCGTGTTTTTTTTTTTCGCCTGCTATTTTTTAATTGTTTCGGTGATTTTGTGTATTTAGCTCGTGTCTTTTCAATATTTTGCTAAAACTGGTTGTTGCGGATATCGCGGACACCCTATGTGGTTTTGTTTCCTCTATATATAATAAAAAAATAAAAAAAACGAAGAACAAAAAAAACAAAAATAAAAAAATTTAAAACAATTGACATTTTCCCTTAGTAGTTCCAAATCTTTTTCCATTGAGTGGTATTTTCCCAAACTACTAAATAATAGACAACCATAACGCATAATGGCCCCAGGGCCGCTAGATAAAAACTCAAATAGATTTCATCTATTACCGGACATATCCCCCCCAAGAAAAAAAATTAAAAATTCTGACTTTCCGGTATTGCCAATCAGTAACATCACTCCTATTGATAAAAAATATGTTGTTATTTTTTCAACCGATGTTAGTATAACAATTTCACAAATCAGTCCTTTTGCTATAAAAAATGCCCTAGATAGCATTGCACCATATATAGACTCTATCTCGATTCTACGCGTTGGGAATTTACTTGTCCTCGCTGGGAACCCGCGCGCAACCGAAAACCTCATAAAGTCGAAATCATTACCAAAGAATTAACAAAAGTAATACCTACGCTGCTGTTGCCTCGCAAATCGAGCGTAATAAGCCTTTAACTCCAAATCCTTCGAACGAAATACCTATTCTACCATCAACCAAAAATTATACTGCGAAACCAGTTCCACCGTCCGTCAAAGATAATATTGAAAAAAACAATAGCAAATACTGAAAAAATTAAAACAGCAACACGTGTCCTAAAATCTAATATACTAAATTCCCCAGAATCAACAGCTCTTAACCCTAGTCAACAAATTACAAGTTGTAATGAATCCAATCTTTCATCCCTTAATCAACCTTCAATTTCAAATTATTCAACCTTCAATTTCAAATTATACCCATTCGTTGCACTTCAAATATACGCAACCTCCTAAGTACAGATTATTCTGCTGGGAAGAACAAATTATTCACGCAAAATTCCTATAGCGACCTTTTCGACGGACATGCTGACATGTCAACTTAACCCACCTACCACTCCGTTTCCATGTCACTACAATTAAATAAAGTTTTTAAAATTCTACAATGGAACTTGAAGCAATTTATTAATAATTTTGTTGAACTCCGTACACTCATAAGTGATTTTAATCCAACCATTATATCGCTTCAAGGGACCCATTATAGAAGCTCTTTTAGTCCTATTCCACGCAAATCATATACTGGATACTTCAAGAATGCTGTTCAAACAAGCGCATAAATTACAAGCAGTAGCGAGACAAATAACCTTAAACATAAAATTTACAGTGCTTTCGCTCTATATCCCACCTTCGCAATCGTTTTCTCAGCAACAACTCAGAGCAAGTTGTTATGCTTTTCGGACAACGCCGATAAATAATATTATAATTAAAACTGGTCTCCCAACTTTAGAAAATAGACTTTATGAATTAAGAGCTAAAAGCTTCTTAATTCAACACATGACGTGAGAAACATTATTATTGCGAAGAACAATCCAAAGCCACTATCTGCAATTGACTATTGTTTGTACGTCGCAAAGGAATCGGACATTCCCTTAAAAATTTTCCGCTATTTTGGTGTTAAACGTCCTTGGATTTTGAAAGACTGCTCTTTTGACATTTCGGTATCTATGCACAAGAAAGAAGGTACTCCAAATTACGTCTTCAGAAATCTAACAGCTGAAAAAACCCAAGTACTGGAGAGTACTGGTAGGAATCTTTTATACACAGACGGCTCAAAAGCTTCTGGTCTCCCACTTGCTTATACCGTGGTAGATGCTTCAGGACATGTTCTTCTCAATCACGTATTTCACGAAAGTACTTCAACTTTCACAAACGAAGCTAGAGCTATCCTGCGAACCTCTCCCATAAAAACAAACTCGAAACCGTCATTGTTACTGATGGTTTGGCTGTATTAAAATCTATACGGAATCCTTCGATTTCGAGATGGAGCACCATCAACAAATTAAGGAATATCATTACAATACCCGGCGAAAAAATTAAAATGTTATGGGTACCTAGACATATCAGTTTGTTGGGAAATGAACAGACAGGTTGAGAAAATCAAGATCCACACATTTTTGAGAATTCGCCTTGGTCATACAATTGCAACTCTCTCTTCCTCCCCAGTATGCAATGGCGGACAAATTCTCACTATAAAGCACATTCCTTGTAACTGCCCTAACCTTACCTTGGCTAGAAGTATTACGTTTGGAACGATTAACCCTATGGACATTCTACAATCATCTACAAAACAGAATACCAATACAATTTATTACTTTATCAAAACTGCTAGGCTCAATATGTAATGCACTTTTATAAATTGGAGGCGATAGCCTGTGTTAAAATAATAATACGCTGATTTTTTATATTATGTCTCTTGCTCTCTACGTCAACACTGATATGCAGGCGATTTCATGCTATGCACTGCTGGTAGCTGCAGAAAGAAACTGAAAAACAGTGCATTCGAAGCATTAAAATTCGTCTTTACGTCGTCAAAATGGACACCCACCTTTGAAATTGTTTGCGCAGATGCGTTTGGTTAGCAAACTGGCGTGAATAATACATTTACAAATCAATAGCAACATAACAATAACGAAATATTTATTTGCATGAAAAGGGGGGTACATAGGTATTGCTTTATACAAGGTTCTTTTTGGTTTCGGGGAAGTTACCTATACAAGACTAAAAATGAGAGACTGTAAAATACTTCATTTGACAAATGAAAGGCCATGATTTCTGTGACGAGCTTAAGATCCTTATTTCGCAGCTGCTTTTTAATATTTTATCTTTTCTCAATTCTAATCGGGCTTTTCGCCACTGACGTTTTCCAAAGGGGGTAGAAAGCGTGAAGAACTTGTTTGTATATACAGTAGCCCATTAAAGTTTTCAAGAGCCCGCGAGATAACTTTTTAAATAATGGAAAGTAAATTCTTATTGAATGTGACTCATATCATTCAATTAGAGCCAGTTTGCTAAAGGAGGTTGAATTTGACATGATCAGTAAGCATTAAAACCCTAGCAAATCGTATGCAGCTCGGAGAAAAGTTTAGGAAAACAACAAAGAGCAATAAATGTTCATGGCACCTGCAACCGTTTCTCTTCTCTCAATGGCGCCATGTGCAATTAGAAATACGAAAGTCGAAAGGGAGTAGAAAGGCAAAGAAATGTGTTTTGCGAGGAATCTGCCAAATAAAGAAACTTGGCAATTGTCTTAAAGTTTTCAATTAAGATTCTATCGCCATTTTATAAAGCAGGAGGACAGAATCTATTAAGAATCACTTATTTATTTAATTCTATACAACATACAGATACTATTGAATAATATTCAAGTATAGTATATACGGCTTATAGTTTTGCAAAGTTTATAAATCGAAAGACACATGAACCAAACAATAAACATAATAAATATACACCATAAATCGATAAACTAACACAAGAAAAAAAGTTAAAAAGTATGTACCTATCTAGCATAGAAGCATCCGTTCACCCGACAGGGATCAGAGCTAGAAAAAATCTATAAAGGCTGAGAAGCGATCTCAAGGTAAAAATACAAAAGCAAATTATAGGAAATATCAAAAAATTAAAAATTTAGTGTAATCCACATCGGACACGGATGTTAAAGAGAGCAGATTCTATAATTTTAAATAATAACATATATATAATAGGTTGAAGGGAAAGTTCTGTCGTATTTTATTCATGTACTTTGCTTTAACACACATCCAAGAGATTTAATGTGATCTCCAACAGTTGTATGATGAATGCCTAACTTTTCTGCAATTTCTCGACTTGTTAAATGTGGATTATTTTACAGCATGGATCGCAAAACATCGTTATCGATGACTTTCTTGGAGGCTCAGATCCCCGGAACGAAATTTGCACGAACATTTACAATATCTTTTGCAAATACCGCACATAAATTCTTACATGCAACCGATGCGCTGCTTCCTTTTTGGAATTCATGCAAAATGCAGTGTCATAAATGCACTTTATCTACTAACATGCTTTTCACTTTAAATATCACAAGTAAGTGATGAGCGGTAAAAAGGCTATTTTTATATCATACAGTAGCTAAAAAAACAAATAAAAAACCGAATGACTCTCTAGCCAGATGTGTTTTTTATATACAACAAAAATTATCTGCCTATTTAAAATACGGCAGAACTTTCCCTCCAACCTAACATATATAATATTGTTATGAAATTCGCTTTTAGAGATACAGTCCGTATCACTAGATCGTGGATATTTTATTCAAGAGAAATACATTTCAAAGTTCTTTTATTTTACTACTTTGTCTTTCACAACAGTAGGAATATTTATTTACAATTTATTTTTGGCCGTACTCTCAACTTCTACGTTCTTGCCAGACTAACTCTACTTTTCACAAATATTCTATTTATATACAATTTTACAAGCATCTTACTATACTATCTATACCTAAATTTATGGTTTCATTTCTAATCCCAGCCTGGCTTTCCTCTAATCGTTTTTATCGACCTGCACCTGCATGACGCGCCTACGAATGTGCACTTAGTTTTTACCTGTCTGCTTTTCCGCTAATCGTTTTCATCAGCCTGCAGCTGCATGAGGCGCCTGCAAAAGCTCATTTGATTTTTTCTTCTTTAGGGGATTTATTATTACGAAATTTACTTAGCTGACATTAACTGAATTTGGAATTTTCGTAACAATATAATGACTTTATGACAATGAAGTAAGTTGTTGGAGAGACTAAATTGCAAACGTCATTTAGATTTTCACAGGAACACTAGGAGGGGTTAAATAACTCATAATTAAACTTCTGTAAGCTAATTTTTAGGAAAAGAAAATTCGAAGAAAGAAAAGTAGAAATATAGAAGTTTATTTCAGTTAATAAAGTTTGCAAATCAGTAACACTATTTATAAACTTTGTCAAGAAGATATCAGTTAATATAAACTTCAGCTTTTCTATTGAAGATAGAAGATAAAGAGAGCTGCAATTAATAATTTTTACTCATGTGATAGCACCGGCTGTAGCAGATCACAACCCACGTTGTTTAGAGCCTTCGTTCTGAACTGTTCACTAAGAATCGTTTCAAAACAATATTTAATTGATTCATGACAATAAAAAGAAGGATATTTCAATATTGGTTTAATCAAACTCCTGCTCTTTGCAAGTCAATAGTACTCTATAGATGAACGTTGAGTAAAGCCAGCACGACTCTATCTTTATTTATGCGGAAGTCATTTTGTAGATTGAAAGTAGAGAGCAATTAGCTCAATGAACAAATCTACATTTTCCAATTTATATGAGTTAATAAAGTACTCAGGAGCGAATCTTGCATTTTTTGGGTTTAATATCACAGAAGTAGGTGGTGGCCATATAGCCAAGCATACTGAATTGGATTATAGGAAAGACGAGTTGTCTTTGTCACCGATATTAAAAGGGGCCCATGGTTTAACTACATGGTTAATGTAATGGAAAAATACAATAGGATATAAGTGGTCGCCGTGAGGGACTGGATTTTTATCAAAAAGCAAAGCCGTTAAAAGAAGTCATTAACGATGTGTTATCAAAGTAAGAACTTGACCGTTTCGCTGAGGTGAAGCGAAACTACCGTAGTAGAGATACAGAGAAATTGATAATTTGATGAGCACATTTTTCGGTTTTCATAGCATGTTCAACATGCCTCTGTAGTTCTCCATTTCACTCGAATGGCGTAAGAAAAGCCATCATCGTATTGTCACACGTGGCAATGTAGAGGCACATTAAAAAAGTCATTACCATAAACATCGTCATGTCCACGACTACCAACCTTCGGGATTCCGGAAAGCCATTTCGTTTTTTAGACAAAATTAAAGATGGTTAGCTTATAATACGCAAACATTCTTTGCAATTATAATTTCCCCGTTTTGTCCAATACTTTTTACTATCTTTTTGTTAGTAGCATAACTCCATAAAATTTCTTGCCTTTGATAGCAAAGTATTGTTTCAATTTATTTTTCGCTTCGTCATTCGAGCTGAAGGTTTCGGGCTCTAAAAAATTGTGTAGGGACCGGAACGATCAATAAGCAGCAGGTACTGAATCTAAGGAATATGGTGGGTGTTATAGCAACCACATCTTTAAAAATATTTGGCGGGCTACCAAACCTATATAATAAATTCTTTCGTTTTTGTTTAAGTGAATCGTTCACTTGATAACAGTAGATCAGCTGTCAAAATATATGGTGAGAATGCTACTTACGCATGAACTTGGGCATGAAAAATACATTTGAGTTCTGCGAGTCAACAACGAGGTGACTATCCGAACAGCCTAACAGATATGAATAAGTCGATTTCTTGATTTTGACTTTGTGCATTTTGCTACGATTATATGAGAGCATATTTATTTATTTATATCTACTTATTTATATGCATTCACCATGTGATATTCACGATGTTATATGTAGACTCAAAATTAAATATAGCCCATTGAGTGTATTCCGAGTTTATTGACTTAAGACCGTCTGAGAGAGATCATGAGGAAGCTTCCTTGCTTTTCCAGATCACAAAATTGTAAACACCTAAGAGTTTTCAAAGTATTTCGGTTTCAATTCAATGATTCTTACGCAATTCTCCGTGTGAAGCCGCTGATTTTCACATTTTATACTTAAATCTCTCGTAAGACAATGGTTCCTTAGAATAACCTATCATAGAAGCATACGATTTCATGGTATATGCATGTATGAAAATTTGAAAAAATAAACATACGAACACCGATCACATTTTGAAGGAAAGAATAAGACTGCCTGGCCATTTGCAAATTAGGTACATCCGCCAGAAGGCAGAAGGCGAGGAATCTCGACTAGCAACTCGATGGTCGTGGGTTCGAATCTCAAGTGCGGTTGAGTTTTTAATAAAAGTAGGTACGTACATATGCTCTTTTAACTAAAAAGAGGAGGTTACAGTTTTTAATATAGATGGCGGGAAGACTTTTTCTTTTCTTTCTTATTTATTGGTTTTGAATAATGACTTTCATGGAAAAGCTGAACACAGCTTGCCAGTGCTTCTTTTTATATTTTCGATTTAATTAATTTTTTTTTTTTAAGTTTAATACTTAGTTCTTGTTTCTTCACTACAGTCTACAAGAAGAGGAAAGCTTTTTTAAGAGGTCCTTAAGAGAAAAGACTAAAGATACATGTAGAAAATCATTCCACTTACTGAAAGTCCTTTAAAGGGAAAAAGGGTAGAAATCTACAAAGACTTCCAATCAGCTTCTAAACGTTTACCATGAAAGTAGAACAGACGAACAATTTCGATCGACAATGTTCAACTCAAGTCATTTGTATATAAATATTGTTTAGATGTCTTGCACACTAACCATTACGTGCCACTTGTACCATTTCTCCAATATGTTGCGCGTGAGTATTATATTAAAGAATACTTAACAATTAGCATACAAGAATTATATTCAGCTTTGATCGAATCTTTTATATCCACAAAGTTTATGTTAAAAAAAACTTACAAACAAACGAATAACATATTTATTTTCTATAATATTAAAAGTACGTTGTCGATATCTGGCATATGTATGTAGGTACCCAGGACCACCCAAAGAATGACGTTGTATGCACTCTATGAGTTGTGAGCGCAAAGCTCAGAACCCTGACATTTTCTTAATTTATGTTTTACTGAAGATATTTCCTTTGATCTGAAGCATTTCGACTTACTTGCAATCACTGCAATGTGCTTGAAGCTGATATCTTATTTTTTGCAAGCAAGCAAGTGTGTATCGCGGGTATTATACAGGCGAACAGTAAGGTAGATGGAAATGGTTAGACCGACTCAGATTTTGACACTTGTCTAAAGTATATATACTTCATAGCCTCTAAATCCTCGTTTTGGGCATGATAAACTTTTTTACAAAATGGATGTACAGTTACCTTTTCGCGGTAGGTACGAAAGGCTAGGAGGGAACCAATAGACAAATTGACGTCTCTTCAAAGTAAGTCTCAATGAAGTTCGTGAATAGAAAGAGACAGATGACTTCTAGTAATCAATATATTGGTGAATTAAATAAGTATATGTTAGTCACGTAATGTATGTATGTTTTTAGCATCCGAGATCATCAAATAAAGTTACGGCGTCTTTCAAATAACACCTGTCGTTGATAAGAACTTTTCATTACACGCGTTACAATTACAAGCGTTCACAGTTAAAGGGTCAATCAATCGTCAACGATACTATAGAATATTTTACGAATGCATGAGTAAATGTACGCATAATATAAGAGAATGGTCATTTCAGCCAGATAGCAATTTCAAGATTGTTTTAATTTGCTTCTTCAACGTGTAACGTACTCACAAATGCAAACATATATGAAAATAAATAATCCGTAGATACACATTTTAAATCCACAATAAGATTATATAAGATCTACGCTTTTTAATTTCTTTCTTTTGCTTTAAGCGTTATTTTATTGCTGATGGTCCTATACTGGTGTTATGGTAGTAGCTTTAAATCTTTACAATCCGTATGTATTTTGCCGTATTTTATTTAAGTTTTACAGTTTCTTATAGCTGAACACTGTCAGTTTTACTTATTGTGGCTGGTTCTTTCATACTTTATGACGAAGCCTAAGTAAACGGTTTTGTGTTTATATATGAGCTTCTCATATATTCTTATTCTGCGCCAGCATCCAATTCGTGATTCTTTCACCGGCAATGCGCTATGGAATTCCCGTGCTGTAAATATATTATTTATTAATATTCGCAAAAAATTTATAGAAAAGGCGCATTAGATCTTGATGCAAAATCCTCAACCTACCTTTGAATAAAGATAGAGTGCCACTACAATCATTATATTATATGACCAATCAATTGAAATGTTTGTACTTATGTTAAAAAAACTGCGTGAAATTTTTATTTGAAATATGCGTGCTGTACATTAGGTTGGCACAAGTGGTATTAACACTTGTTGTTCGGTTTGTGAGTTTATAGTTTAATGAGTTTTCTGTAAAAGTTCAAAATTGCTGTAGGCGAAATTTTGAAAATAAATAAATTCATTTGGGGAATAATTTATATTAAATTTGTATCTAAAAAAAAAAAGAAAATGTTATAAAAATCGTAGGGCTACCAACCTACAGCACAAACAAAAGTTTGTAAGTGATATGCAGACTTTCACTTGGGGGAAGACCCTTAACGATAATTTTACCATAGCCGTACAGTACAACAGTTGCTTAAATGTCAACCGAATATCTTGATAAAGTCGAATCGACCGGAAAAATCATACCACAGCAAGCAAGACGGCTGAGTCATATTTTTTTGAGTCATATCAGTTTTCCTCAGTTTGCATATTAAAACGAGGTCTTTGCTCAAATAAAACCCTTAAGCCACTGAATGTATCTACATTTTCCAATTTTTGTGAATCAATAAGATATTGAGTGGTAAATGACTTTCTTCTTAATAATGACAACTTTTTGCATATTTGTAAATTTAACATCCTTTAAAATAAAAGTAAGTAAATTCTAAGTGGTTCATTACTGCAGAATCGAAAGTAGCAGTAGAAAATGCATTTGTTAGAAGTAGTAGCCCATTAAAAAATATCGTCGCACTATGTAGGAAATATTCTTTTAGAGTTAACAAATCGCAAAAGTGTTTTGCATTGTTACGGAATGAGAAGAAAGTGAAGATTTAACTTTTTTAAGTACCGGCAACAATTTTTGTGGTTATGGTAATTGCTTTGACACTTCTCAGTATGTTATTTGAAGTCATACGTAAATCCGGTTTTCACGTATTTTTTAAAGAGAATGTTTTAGAGTATTTAATTACTATGTTGAACCGCGGTGGGTACATACTTAGGTTAGAGAGCTGTATAATCGGAGTATTGTGGATTCGGGAGATTTAGCATGATACAGTGGCTCACTGAACAAGCGCAGTCGTAATAGAAGCATAAGCTAAGATTCTGGATGATACTTATCATTAGGTAGAGTGAAAGGGAGACAGCAATTTAAAAGTATTTTAGCAAAATTTTCCAAATTAAGAACTAAGAATTTCCATTATAATTACAAACAAAATACAAACACGTTAGCTCTAATAAATGCCAACGTATAGTGTGAATTATCGCTCTATTATAACGTTACGTATGGCAAGTTAAAATCTGCCAACATAGTGCCACTATCAGTATATTTTAAAGCCTCAACGACATCGTGAAAAAGAATGTCATGTTTCACATAGCCAGACACATCCAATGCAATGTTTTCATTGTCAAATTTCAACTTCAGCAGGAGCTGGAAATTCAAATAAATAGGATGGAAACTAAACTAATATGGCCATCAAAACTGTCTTAATATACGATGACGATGTTAAATTGTTTTCTTCTTATCAGCTTCAAATTGACTTAGTTAATTTAGTTACATAGTGCTCGTCAAATGTTATGAAATTAAATCTAAAAAAATGCAAGACATTTTCTTTATATATGAGGAATTCATTCAATATTGAGTTTTTCATCATTTACGGAATTTGGAAAACATAGATTCATTCATCGATTTCGGGATTCTATTCAACTTGCACATTGAGCTCCCTTTAAGGAAAGCTGGGTTCGCGCTAGGCTTCATTAAGAGGTAATCTAAACATATTAAAGATCGTTACAATACAAAGAGGCTATACATGTGCCCACTACTTGAGTATCCCTCTACAGAGTGGTATCTTTCCTATAGGTGTTATGTAGGTCCAATTGAATTTGAGTTAGAACTTTCTCTCTTGTTTGTCTGCCTCCTTATGAGAATAGGTGGCTTCTGTTATCCTTACCGTCACTTGAGAAACGCAGATTTATTTTTGGTGTTTCCTACTTAGTTAAATTAATTAATGGTACTATTGATTCATCCACATTACTTAGTGAGATAAGCGATATTGCTCCTAACCGCACTAGGCACTCTATTTTCATAAATCTTACTCAATGTAAATGTAATTTTGAGTTATATAACCCGTTCAGAGTTGTTTGCAGAAATCTATTAAAGTAGTTATGCTTAATACGTGCGGCTTGCCCATTTGCATTTAAAGTAACTTGCATTTTTAACATCTTACTATGATTCGAAAATTAACTGGTGTTGTTTATCGTTATCAATTGCCAAGTTTTTGCACGTTTACAACCACTTAAGGGTTTACATACACCTTGTACCGATTGTGGGCGTGCCTGTATGCTAGTGGTGTACATGTTTTTTTTTGTTTATTCTTTTTTTTTCTTACTTCTCCTTACGTACTTGGTATTAGCTTTTAATAGTAATTAGTGTAAGATTTACTTCTAAGACATAATTGAATTCGGCTGTTAATTTATTTTAGCTGAGTTTCATGTGTGACTAAATGAATAAAATAAATAATTAAAAAATCCCCCGTCAATACGATCTAATTAAAAACATGGAGGCCGTTGAAAAAAGTTCCGACGAATGGAGATCAAACTTTAGGCAGGTTTACGTAAACGCTAAGTAGAAAAAGTCTGTGCTTACAGATGTTAGGTAATATGCCATGTTAGCAATACCACTACAGTCGTCAACATACTGTCCACTACAATTTTTATGAATTGGAGGAATGAAGCCGCATCTATAAATATTGGGGAAACCATTAGTCGAGAAAGTAAAGTGAAAGTAACTCATATAAGTTGTTTAATACGTATTTCAAAACATTAAATAAGAAAGCAAAAAGGTAAGCGCTTAAGGCGCACTTGCAAGAAAATTTTAGGCTACGTAAACCATTAATAGGTTTCCTTATTCAGTCAGCTGAATGGGAATGTTAATGATCCATTAACATGTATTAAACTATTTTTTCTTTAATTGATCATATAAATATTCACGTGTTTGCTAATAACTACCTTAGTAACCTTGTTGTACCTGTAAGTAGATGTTACCTTTCCTTGATTGCCGCTAAAATTTTTGCACATAATATGTTCAGCATTTGGACAATCTAATTGGAATATAATATCTGAGCTCTCTTACTACAAAATAAAAAGCTTTTGGTATCTTTCTCTAATTGCAGATAATAAGTGGGTTAATAGTTTATTTACATACGTTAGTAGCTTCTTTGGTATACGAAGTGCCTTTACGTTTAGATTACAAACATAAGGAATTGCATCTCCACAGATTTAATACATAGACATCACTGAGTAGCAACTATAGCTATTTAAGAAACCCTCGCTTGCCGTAAAGGCCGAAAGATCTAATGGTATTTTTTCAAAATCTCTTCCGCGACGTGGGTACAGATTCTGCCTGCGATGAACTAAACTTGCAAGCTAGATATATGCTAGACATTATTTGCAGCGTTGATTAAGAAAATTTTCCGATAAAAAAGACTTACCATCTTCATTAAACTAACTCTGCGATATGTTTACAACAAGATTTGTGGGAAGTCATGCCGGCTGAATTGACCGAGACGAACGCAAAAAAAATTGACTAAGTCAGGACTTAGAGAACGAAAGATATTAAAAGTATGGTGACTGTTGTTCTGGATTTTACCCCCAATACAACGCTCTTTCGAATGTTAACTATTAACCAGTAAACGTGGCGAGGAGAATAACCCTAAGGATGATCTATAGATGAAAAAGGTCAACAAGGAAAGTTTTTCTTAACAGTTGCTGGGTTTGAAAATGGCAGAAGATGAATGTGCGCGGAAATATGTATGGAAATTTAACGCTATAGCAGAAAAAGTAGTGACAATCGGATTAAGCCTCCAAGAAGAGTTGCTCGTTATTTTAATTTGATTAGTCTTCCAAAGTCGATTGCGTTGGAATCGTGAGACGAATTGCCTGGTTTGAACATTAAATTAATTGAGAAGGAAGAGCGAAGCAACACATGCGCACCCACCAAATGAATCAAGCACCAGCGGCTAAGTGCGCATGGCTTAAGATACGATCGTCAAAAGCAAATATCATGTTATACACAAAAGCAACGAATATGTAGGTAGCACAAGCGTTAACAAGAAAAATGGCAATATGCGTGGATGGTGGGACAAAAGGTTTGAGCAGCATAATGATGACAACAGTAAAACTGAATTCTTTGCGGCAATAAATGAGAAGATTCTATCGTCAGATAGTTGGTTTGTTGACAGCTATGCATCATCTCACATATGTTGTAACCGAGATTTGGTCGAAGGGTTCGAAGAGTATAAGGACGCAATTGTCCTTGCAGGAGATTACAAGGCCAAAGGACATTATACAGTTAGTTACGAAGAAGTTTAAAGCCAAAGCATTGAGTCATTGTTATATTGTTCAGTTCATAAACGCAAAGAAGGTCATTGATTAGTTTCTGTTTAGTATCAACAGGCACAGATTTTTGCAAGCATAATCGTTCATTACACAATTTAATGACACAATTAAACAGTAAAATGACACAATCGTTACTGACACCTAAGGTTTGATTGTCCAAAAAATCGTCCCAGACGCAGTTAGTCCTAGGATTTCAAAATTAGCTGCCAATAGGTATTTCCTTTGCCCTTTGCATGAGAAGCAAATGCATTCAGAAATCATTCACTAGTTCAACAAATAAGCAAAATAAATAATCAAAATAGTTTATGTGGACATATGTGAATCTATGCCTGAAACGTCAATTGTGGTGCAAAATATATGCTTATTTCGATAGATCATAAATCTAGATTTGCATGCGCTTACTTTTTGTGAAGTAAAGATACCTTTGGGAAATTAAAAGATTTTTACCTGATGACTGACCGACAATCGAGAAGGAAATCGAAAATCCTCAAAAGTGACAACGGTGCAGTGTTTGTCAATAAACCAATTGGTTGTTACTTGAACCAAAATGGAATTTTGCGCCTATTAGCAGTGCCATTTACACCGCAACGGAATGGTATCGCAGAACGCTTTCATAAGATGTTAAGATGTATGCTGATTGATGGAGGAGGAGAGGATAATTATGTGCTGAAGCAGTTTACACGGCAGTAAATCTACATAATAGGGTATCAAGTAGAGCGCTAGCAGGAATAACGCCTCGCGATATACGGTATGACAGGAAAGGTGCAGCAGCACATTTAAAAATATCTGGCTTATGTCAATTGCTTTAGACAAACGTCAGCGAAATAAATTTAAATCACGCAGAACACGTTACGGTGGATTGTTCTAACACACTACTAGCACATGGATTGCTTGACAACGAAAGTACTTGGAACAAGCGCGGTTTGTAAGCCTAAAAAATTGTACAACTTGGGATGTTTGATGTGTTAAAACGATGTCTTAATTCCAGAAAAAAAACCAAAAGAAGCCTTGTGTATTGCGGGAAGCCATGCAACAAGAATACCAGGCGTTACTTAAAAATGATACATGGAAATTATCGGAGCTGCCTCAAAGACAACAAACAAGTGGATTTTTGACTTAGGGAAATATGAAAATATAGAGTGCTTCAAAGCAAAATTGCTAGCTAAGAAAAGGTTCCCAAGCCGCGAATGACATTTGCGATTGCGGTAAAATACGAATTGGGTCTTAACCAAATGGATGTCTGAAACTTAAGAAGTCGCTTTACGGATGGAAGCAATCTGGTTGCGCATGCAATTACAAATTAGACAGTATTTGGTAGCAAACTGGCTTGTAAAATTGAACCTAGCGTTTACACCGAAGACACTGACGCTGAAATAAGCATTGTTAATATATAAGTTGGCGTCGCACTTATAGCATGTTCCGCTAAGGGGACGGTGAACTGAGTCAAAAAATAGATGACAGGACAGATCAAAATGGTAGACAAAGGGTCTGTTCATCATTTTTTTTAATCTCCCGAAAAAACAAAATAAATGTTGATTTGATATAAAGTCTCTGTTTTCATATCTCATATATACTTTGTTCATAATAGTAAATTGACAACGAAATCAATCTTACCGAATTTGTATCACATAGGTGTACTTTTTGGCAACCACTAGAAATAAGGATTTTCAGAAAATATAAAACGACCTAATTGTTTACGTTTTCAACCTTCAATATACGGGTTTTCGTGAAAACTGTGCCTTTGCATGAAAAGAGTACGTATTTGGTGTATTATTTTCACAAAGGGTGAATAACTTTATTAAATGAAGTGGTGGAGGATATCTAACGGTCAGCCTTGCCCAAATATAATGTTTTTACTTGTCTATGGTTTCAAACTTTGCATAAGCCAAAATCCATTTGTGATTAAAGAAGAATTTTTGATTATTTCTTAAGAGGGCCCATGTGGTTATATTGGGTATACATTACCATTCGTTACGTTCCATGAAAAATTTAAAAGGAATTTGATCCTGATGGAGCAATAGATCTGTTTCAATTTCATTAACATGCTTATGCTATGTTATTAGAAGGAGACTTCTGGGTTTACTTCCAAATAAGACACATAATTAGTTTTTATTTGATTGTTCACTAGCACTTAGAGACTACGCGTTTGCATTTGATAGAGTAATATAACTAACCCTGCAAAGATCTTATTATAAAACGTGGGTTATGTTAAGTAAAATTTTGTCTGCAAGATTACGCTAAGCCTTGATTTCTGATATGTTTTTGTCATAAAATGCATGTCCCACATATTGTGACAAATTTGATTAAGTAAAATATGAATAATGTTGTTTCAATTATATATGCTTATAGAAGCGTCGGAAGGTAAGTTGATTCAAATCATCGTTTCTCTCGAAAAGACAACACATTGCCAAATATCTAAATAAAAAAATTTCAAAAAGGTAAACACGATCAATACAGAAAGATGTGCTTTAACCGATATTATGCTTTCGTTTATTGGGTTAACTGAAAAATCAAATTTTACAATGCGTCTTGCCAGGCTTAAAGAGCTGCTTATCGCTCGTAAGGTAAGATGTGGCCGTAATTATACGAATACTAATCAGCTAAAGGATTTACGAACTTCGTATTCGCCTGTTTTTGCATTTCATTTTGTGTCGGTTATTTATTTAATTTTTGTGTGAGTTTTTCAACAGACATAGTTGCGTAATAATGATTACTGGTTGGACGTCATGAAACCCATCAAATTATACAGTGAATGTCGCATAAAAAATTAAAGTCATGCTGACACTTTCCTTCATTAATCGTGGTATCTTCTGCCATGCCAACAAACTGTTGGCACGGAATATTTTTCGGGTGTTTAAAGGCGAGGAAGGCGACGAACTTGAGAGATTCAGAAGAATAAATAAAGGTTTTCCATTTTATAAACGAAATATCCTTATGTTTTGATCACAATGTTCTACCGAGCGTAAAACACTCGAAGCCGGTTTAGAGAAGTTTTAATACTGATTTGGCCTGGAAAAGTTTTTTTTACGTGCAAAATTTTGGAGTTGTATTCGCAACCTTAAATTGGTTAATGACACTGATAAGTAATATGATTACTTCACATGTTTTGACACGTTTTTGTCCGTCCTATATAGACGTTTGATGTATCCAATCTCATTGATCGAAACGCAATAGAAAACGTATATTATTAAGTCGGAGAAAATATTTTATGGCTTATTCTTAAATGAATTGAGTATTTTAGTAAATCAAACAACCTTACATCGGAACTTCAGGGTGCACAAACATAACTTAAACTGTAAAAAAGGATCTTAAACAATGGAACACTGAAAACTATCCTTTACCGTTCACGTAACTTTTAGTCCTCATGATACCTTACCTTGGAAGACAAGAGATAAATCAAATAAATCGAATAGATCTCCAACAAAGAATACCTGAGGAAAAACGATTTTTCTTTCTACACATACTCTTTCTCTTTCAATGGCATTAGTATCATCTACATTTCAATCCTAGATGAAACGTAGCCTTAATACCAGTTGCGCTTATTTAATATTCGTAATACTCGTCCGTACATCCGAACTAATGAAAGTTTTTGCTCTGCACCATATCGTTCGACAAATTAATTATCTTCAATAACGTTGAAATGAGCTGAATTTTTTCATATTTCCACTTACCTTTAAAAAACTTTTTCAAATATTTAAGCCGTTACAAATGCGAAATTTTCACTCCACACTGTGTTCCACTCTCTTTGGGAATTCAGAAGCACACCTCGTCCTCGGCAGTTTTCTTACTAATTAAGTAATTTTTGTAATTAAATATCGCTCGTCCTCACTTAGCTTTATTCCCTTTCATAGAAATTCGCCGTAATTTTCGTAAACCTTTCGTTACCCTGCATTAGTATAGTTATTTCCACTCTTATATCTCTGTGAACTTTATTCTCTATATTTCTTAAGTTTTGTTCTTGATCACATTTATGTTTTTAAAATTTCCTGTGTTGTAATTTTGTGTGTTCGTAAATATATACCTATAAGCACACGTAGTTATGTAAACATATATACATATTTTTTTCTTTAAATTCATATATTTTTTAATATTTTTCACTTGTTGGTTAAAAAGCAAAACATATTTGCAGCGCGTATTTTTTGTTTCTGGTAATCAAATATGTAATTGTGATGCTGTTACCGTTTATTGTAAAGATTTGGTGTGAACGACAAGAACTAACTTCACTATTTAATTGATGCCATGTGTTAGCATCAGACACAATCGCCTCATTAAATTCAAAGAGACTTGGACTCATAGCGTTTTTAGTCTTCTTTATATAGCTTCCGAAGAGCGGCGCTTTGGCATACCAAAGCAGCAGCAGAAACTACAATAACACCAGCGTCACTACTGGACATTAGTCAACTACGCGTTGTTCAGCAGCAGCATCGTCATCAGCTACCGAATAGAGAATCAGAATCAGCAAAAGCCAGCGACAAAGATATAAAAACAGAACCGCTGAGCTGAAACCGATAGCCGCGTTAATAAAAAAAACGGCAACAAAGCTCGCTACGTAACTGCAGACACGTACACATACAATGAAATAGAATTAACAGAAAGAACAACGATTCCAACGTAACGGATTTGAAGAATAAGAAAGGTAAGAACAAATGATGGTGGCAATGCTTTTACATTAAAAGACGTCAGTCTTGTCTAGCAAACAACAGCAACGGTGCTCTATACGCTGCACTGGCTTCCAAAGAGCGAAATTGCAATACTGGGATGGAGATAAACGAACGGTGTGGTGCACCAGACCAAAACAAAACGATCAAACAATTTACATCAGACTTGGACAAGTCAAATACTGTATAAGAACTGAGTAACTAACTGACATAATCAAACAAGAGCGTCTCTGCCGGCAACTGTGATACTAATAAAATGTGTTTGTTTTCTACTGCGCCGGTTTAGATTAAAATAATTTGCAAATTTTTGATCTTATTGTGTATATAAAGAATAAAAATGCACATACACACACACAACTTCAGTATATTATTCGAGGTTGAGGTTCGGTCTTTGTTGGTTTGGCTGATATTTTTCTCTTGAGCATGATCAAGCAAGCAAGCATTTGCGGCTGTACTCTGTAATACAATAGCATTTGAAATTGCGACGGTCAAGTTGAACACCAAAGCTTACTGCGAGGGTCTTTACAGCAAGTTTGCTATCGTAGCAAGCATATTCATTCATTCTGCCCTATACATGCATCACGGAACCAAGAGAGAGACTAAATGTAAATAAGGAAGTTTATAAGACTATTTTCCAATATGAAACCCGCGAATGTTGGCTTTTTTATATTTATTTTATTTATATACAATAACCGGCAAATTTTGTTATTCCCTCTTAGTTTTCAACTATCGTCTACACAGTTATATATATACATTATGTATGAACATACATATTCACAGATGAGAAATAAAGTAAAAATAATGAAAAAATTTTTCAAGTTAGAAGTGAGTTGGCTGGTCAGTTCTTACTGATTTCATACTACTTTTGGACGTTGGAGCCTCAACATACAAATATATGATCTTTAAAGCCGTTTATGCTTGGCTCGTTCTTGTCTTTGTTTCGATTGTCTTATTAGTTAGTTCTTCTTTTTTAATTTTAGTCCTTAGCATGTAGAAGTAGTTTCTTTTCGTTTTTGGTTTTATTGCTCTTGTGTGGTGAGAACTTTGGCTATATTCAAGTTCTTGGCCGCAGACAGGTTTGGCCTATTCGAGGTTGCTTTGTGCGATTGCCATCACGATGATATGGTGATGGGTATACTGTTTATTTCGATGCTGACTTCTTTCTATATTCACAAACAAAAACGACATCAATGCAAGTTAAACGTTTCTGTAGCATTCTCGTAATATATGCACGCAAGTATATGTCTACAGGTATTGATATTGAATGTAAGCATGTATGCATAGCATCTACGACGCGAGCATGCTTTTATTCATATATGTAAGAATTAAAACGAAAATTGTAGTGGATGTTGTGGAATTAATGCGCACTGCCAGGCATGCGTGAACGTATGTATCTATCTGTACTTTATGTAACATGAAATCACATAAGCAGACTTTTTATTTCTTTTATTGATGTAATAAATAAATAGCGGTAATGTAATTGAAATTTTCTTTATATAAATTAGAAAAAGAAAAATTTGGCATTTGGGTTATCCGCAAAGGAGCAACTGAGTCAACCGAACACAAATAAGTCTTTTCTCCTCAAATTTAATCTTCATGCGAAATTGCGAGCTACTTATTTTCATATTAATAAAAAAACATATTTAGGAGTCTATTTAATAACAGTTCTGTAGGCGCGCGTTACGATATTCATCCTTTTAATTTGTCAATAAGAAGACTTTCTTCTTAAGGGGATAGTTTGAGTAGAGATGATCACTGTTGTGCTGCTTCCATAAAATTGGATACGCCGAATAGGATATGGGCGAAAAAATTGCATTAAACTTGGTACAAAGGTTGAACTGTGCTTCTTAAGCTACTTCAGAATTGTAAGTGCCACTTTTAGGATTAACAGATAAGCAAGATTCTACAATTACCTTGAAAACACATTGCCACGGCCTTTCGGATCGTTAATGTTATATAATCTAGTTGCGAGATGACTGTGGAGTGAATTTTTTAAAGCGTTCCAAAATTTAAGCCGGATTAATTCGAAAAAGCAAGTTGAGCTTGAAGAAGTTGTCAAGTTTACTTTCATGCTGTCCGAGCTCTTTTGGTGTTGTGATTGAATTTATTAACATTATCACACAGTGTTGAGTGAACGCATATGTTCAACTTTTACAACATAGATTAAGTGCCTAACTTGAAATTGGTCCAACTTCTTTATTTGTTAAATGGCACTGCATGCCTTTTGAAACTTATGAGCAAAATAAAATTTTTTTTATGTTGAAAAAAACCAAAATATATTATATAACAGAAAACATGCCTCACAGGTGAGAAAGCAATTTCGCATGCAGCCCAAATAGTTTTCAGAATTTAGTTTATATTAATAACAACGCTATTGAAATACTAAGTTTTAGAGAAAAAGTTTACAAGACGTTTTTTTATGAGGTTGTTTTTTGAATGTAGGTACGTTGGATCACATATCTTTCATGAGCGTGGAACTAAAAAAATGGCGAGCTGGTTGAAGAAATCGAAGGAAAATAGTTTTTCACCGTATATTATTCTGCAAAAAAAAAAAACGGAAATAGCCCATTGGAGTTACTTTCATACTGCGCTTTTAAACCGAAATCTAAACGAATTTTCAACTGTAGAAGCCATTTGATAAATATATACTCCTGCTTCTAGGCTCTTTCGCTGATCAGGCCGGTTCCACTTTTGTATATTTTAAAGATTATGTACTTTATCAGTTAGATTTTAATTCTGAGTCCATCAAAGTACGTTCGTTAGAGTTATTTAAAAGTTAAACGTGTTTATACATTTTCTCAGTAATTTGCTACGGAAAAAATATGACACATAAATCTTATATAAAAGTTAGTTTCCACAAGTTCGGAAACATCAGCAATTAAGAAATATGAAATGCTTTTTCTGCAATGAATGTTTAATTAACTATTAAACTCCGGCACTAAACGAGGGAAATGGAGGAGAGCAATAACTAATATATACAATGATTTGTTCAAATCGTCCAAACTTTGGGTGCATAAGCCTTCATAAGCCACTAGACGATATCAATAATTTGGCCTTGGGAAAGTGTCACAACTTTTGCTCAGTTTAAAATAAGAGAAAGAACGCGCCTCCGAACGCGAATCTCCTACCGAATAAAAATTTCAAACTTAATATGCATGAACAAAGACGGATGCTCATTACCTTTCGGCAAGCCTACACGTACTTCAAGTGGAAATTTTCGATTTTCGTAGACACGGAAAAGTGTGATGAACAATTTGCTTTGTTATTGCACTAAAAAAAGCTGACTATTAGCGACTTCTCCTCGCATTGCGTTGATTTTGATATTTATCACAGGGAATACAATTTTTTATCATAGGTAAAATTAAATGAAAATTTAAATATTTAAATCCTTGATAACAAACAAGTTTCCACGTGTCTATATTCAAAGAGCAAAGTGGAAAAGTTCATCAGTAATAACGAGCATCTAGCGTTCAAAATGTTGTACGTAGAAACAAACATAAATGCATGTAAGTCGTACAGGCAGGTATGTGCGGGGGTTCTAGCTTTATTCACCGTACGCCCCAACGCAACGTCTAATCAAAAACGACCTTACTCACTACACGTCTGTAGAAACAGCGGAATTATAAAAGATTCAGACATGTGTTTATATATAAGTGTATATATTTATCTGATTTTATGCATATAAGTATATATGCATGCCTGCGTGTATGTTGCATATACTAGTACGTGTTCGCGCACAATGCTCACGCACATATACCGAACGTATCTATAAAAATATTTATATATGAATAGATGCATGTACATACGCACTTTGGTAACGATAGGGTTGATTGTGATGTATTACACTGATACGCAGAATGTAACCGGTTTCTTTATTTTTAAGTTCAACACTGGATTTTGACCTTTAACGCGTAATTAAATTTTTGCAAAACATAGAACATTGAATTTCAACCAGTTATGTTTTTCTGGGAAAGTGTTTTTTATTTCATTTTGGTAAGTTTGAAAGAATTGAATAACTAATGATTTAATTATTTTATTGTATGTTGTAGTACCACTAAAAACTATTAAGAACATAGGGATGCAAATAGCTGCGAATTTAAATAGTTGGTATTTTTTTACATATTTTCTCAGATCTACTTTCTTTCACTTGATTATTACATTTTTTCTTTTTTTTCTTTAAACCGCTTTGAAATGTTTAAATACTGCAAATATTATTATTAGACTGTATACGAGCATATGTGCAGACTTAATGAATTTACCCCGAGCCGGCATCCTTTTTAGGACCATTCATCAGGCAGCCATAAATCCTTTTAAGTTGCACAGAGAGAGTCGATATCTTCTCTCATTGCGATGCTGTTAAAAGTACGCACGCGTCTTTCATACAATTCCAACTAACGGTTTGAATGGATTATGTTGTTATGTGAGTACTAAAGAAAAGAAAAACGTGACACAAATAAGTATGTATCGTCACATATGTGCAAATGTCTGTGAATTTCAGACATTTCGCGGCTCAGCTGCTCTTGTTAATTTCATTATTCCTAGAAAATGTGAATGTTATTCATTATACTTATGAATTTTAGTGTCCTCTATATCGCCTTGGAACGTCAGCATTTATTACATACATACAGTATACCATACACTAAATTACAGATAGTCCATAAAACGTAGAGTCCTCAGGAAACCATATTTCGTATTCGCGTATAAATCGCGTTCATATTTATGTTCGATAACATTGTTAAGTCTCTCTCTATTGTTACGCCCAATATTTTTCAGCATATACATATACATTTGCATTTAAATTTTTTCAAAATAATTGGTGCGAGAAATATGATCGTATAAAATGGAATAAATGCGTTCGTATATATATTTATGTCTATCTGCTAGATATAAATTTTGAAATGTGTGCAGACTTATACAGGGCTTCTTTGACAGCTGAACAGGATAGTCGAAGCGTTTTTTTTTTAATTGCAAAGATGTAATAGTATGAGTGAATGTTATCTTTTAGCTAGGTGATAATTTGTCGAGTATACACTGTACATAAGTGGATAAGCGGACTCAAAACTGTTATTTTCACATTTGTATGTGAAACAACAAAGTTTTACAAGTTTCTAATATGGCTACTATCGAGGAATATCTTTTCGTTCGTTTTATGATGTTGAAAAGTCTACGAACGCAAAATATTAGAGAGAAAATCACATTCCTGTACTCATACTCTTGGTTCGTTAAAAAAAACGGCCAAAATAGTGATAAAATTAAAGCAAGTGCGCAAATTATGTGCAAATTACAATGTTCCTCTACCAATATCTAGCAGTTGACTTGACTATTAATTGAAATTAATTGAATAACACACAAACTAATTTCACGTTTTCTACAATCTTGATTAGCTCTCGACAGCTATTCCGCCGCCTCTTTTGTCTCGTCGATCAGGTGGAAGACAGTTGACAAAAGGGTAATAAATCCTTGGGGTATCTGACAATCAAGTCTATAAAATTAAGCAAATATCTGTATTGTTATTAATTAAATAGTTAACTGGTTGAATAAATATATTACGAACACTGTTTGCGATCTAAAAACAAGCTAAGACTTGAAATTCTTCTCGTCCAGAATTACATTCTCTGAATTGAGTAATATCGTCAAAAGTGAGTTCAATTTATTGTCATCCAGAAAATAAACCTTTGCCATAAGTTATAGGAAGCTGTAGAGTTGAGCTGTTGGCTATAAGAGCTCGTAGGTGTACGCTTAGGCAAACTACGAGACAAGTTTTGTTTTCTGTTTTGATTTTGGTTGTAGATACGCATCCGTTAATTGCGTGCTTTCAAGCACAATTCCTTCACCTTTTCACCATATCCTTAGGTTTGACCACTATGATATTGAATCAACCTGTTTTGTAAAGAACATTTTTTGTTCGTTCTTTAAGTCAGCCAGTTAGACAGAGCCATTTCCAAAACTTACAACACCTAGAGGCGTATAGGTATCATAGAGTCTTGTGAATTTTTTAACTTCAGCTTGCTAAGCCCTGCGATGGAATATCAGAATGTAATGTACTGTGTAGGATTTTTTTTTATTTTCAATTCCGAAAAGAATTATTTTAAACAAGCGGTTTGATTCATGGTTGATTCGTGAAAAATTGCTAATTGTTCGAGGATAACAAATTTTTGATTTTCTCGAAAGCAGTTAAGTCATCGCAAAGAGCCTTCGAGGGCATTGAAATTGTTTGCTTACGATATTTTAGGTCTTAATTAAATTCTAGCAATAAGTGCGTGAACATGATATTCAATTCCAGAACTTTGAACCATGACAATGATTTTCAGTTTCATCTACTGAGCGCTTGTAACATGGTGAAAAAGTTGAGTGAAAAGAAGAGCTATTTTGAGTATTAACGTCCTTTTTCCTCTTTCTTTTACTACTCATTGCACCGAAGAGAATAATACTTTTTGTCCGCGAAAAATGAAACGAATAAATAGAGATTTATACAAGGGACACACAAGAGTTGAACTAACCGCACGGTGTTGCAAACCACGGTTAACAAGTTTTATGTAAGTTATTTCACGACCCTATTTAGATGGCTTTATGGGCTGAAAATGATGATGTCATGCCTGAATTGTGAAAGTCAACTTTGATAGTGCGTGTTAACGTATAGTTGAGCATATAGTTTGCATTCCTCATGGTAGTTGGCAAAATTTTAACCTTCTGCATGCCTTTGCACCGACAAACAAAACTGTGACGGAAAGAATACAAAATCGTATCGAAGTATCTCAAACACCATATCATTTTAAAACGGCTATTTTATTAAAAAAGTAGAAAACCCCATATTAAAGTAAATCACAACAATCTTATTTGGATCTGAGTGAGTATGTAGACATTCAAGGAATAAAACTTTGTAAGTAAGAGAATAGACGGAATTTATATGTGTATCAAAGTACCATCGATAATCACTCCCAGGTATTTCAAGTTATTTTGAATTTTAAGATTGGCACCATCCATCCTTGGAGCAAAATTTACATGTATATTTCCGGGCCGAGAAATCATCACACATTTTTTTAGCTCCGTTTACTTCAAAATTAACCACATTAAAGAAATTATTCAATAACAAAGGGCTAGTGATTGAGCTCTGACGTAAACCACTGCGTACCTTGAATGCCTTAATTTCATAGCATCCGCAGCTACAAGTTGTAAGCAATCCGAGAGGCACGACTCTACGACGGCAGCAGCTGACTTCAAAAATTTAAAGCCCAGGAAGAATTTTTTCAAAATATTTGCGGCATTCTATCAAAGGCCTTAGCTAGATCCGGCGACTATAACAACGGCATACATTCCTGGCGCATTAGACATGACTCCATCAAATGCCATTAGGAGTTTGAGCCTGTTTATCCCACGAAAGTAGTGCAGCCCGTAACAGCCGTTTAAGCTAACCGGATTTCAGCCTGTTTTTCAAATGACTATTGAGAAAATGTTGATTGATAGCATTTATCTCAACTGTGTCTAGGTTTATATCTTTCGAGTCTTTGAATACTAGTTGACGTAATTTCCGTCACACTTACTTATTATTTGAACATCTGAAAGTTAGTGCATATTTCTTCTGATTTTCTAATTGCATTTTTGGCTTTATTCATCTCGTTACACAATTCTCCAAAAGTGATCATCCTTCTCATGATAATAAATTAGATTAAGCAAAGAGATATGAAATTTGATTTCACTACAATTGCACCAAGACATAAAACCATAAATTTAGGTATAGTAAGATGCTTGTAAAATTGTATTTAAATAGAATATTTGTGAAAAGTAGAGTTAGTCTGGCAAGAACGTAGAAGTTGAGAGTACGGCCGCAAAAAAATTGTAAATAAATGATTCTACTGTTAGGGAATATAATATATAACTTTGAAGTGTATTTCTCTTGATCAAAATATCCACGATCTAGTGATACGGACTGTATCTAGTAAAAGCGAATTTCATAACAATATCATAATGGATAAGTAGGCTGTCATGAACAATCAATATATTTAGCCGATGACAGAAGTAAAACCTCAAGGCATATTTTTACGGCTTAAATGAATTGCAATGAAAATCACCCATGACAATAACATTAGAGTATTTGATTGAAATATCTTTGATTGCATATTTAAGCGAGTAGACATCGTCCCATGGCAAATAATTGCCAATTAGCAGTTTACGCCCTGATACTTCAACAAATAAGTTTTCCATCAATGAAATTCCCATAAGCAACATAAAACCTGCGTCTATTTGAAATGCATAAAGCTACACCCTCACTTCTCGTATTGAATTTGTTATTGTGGCACAGTTTAACCGAAGTGTACCTTTCATCTGTGAGAAACTATTTTTCATTCATATTTCATTCATATTTTTCATCATTTCACCCACACAGTTATCGCAACTAGTACACAGTTATTATTCTGGCTTTAGCGTAGAAAGGCAATTGCTTCTTCGATTTTTATGGGAGCCCTTACACAAAGTTTAACTCGAGGAAAATACAACTGTGGTCCAGATTTGCTACGGGTAATAAGGTAATGTTACAGATTAATTTCCATTAATTTCCATTTCCGTTAAAAATTTTTGGCATGTGAAGGTGTTCTTTTCATGGGAACAATTATATACATATTCAATAAACTATTGCCCCTAATTCAAAAGTTTAGTTTTGGTTTGGAAAGAATGTATATTAGATAGCGCTACTGAGACTGAGAAGTAGAATCGCTTATACGCACACAGAAAGCATAGGAACAAATACGATATGTTATACTCTTGGAAACCTAGGCGTACAAACAGAGCGAAAACGTAAATGAGTTGCTAGCGCGACAAAAGAAGTGCTTCAAAGAATTCACGCAATTAACATGTTAAAACCTTGGTTCACCATCTCTCACTTTTATGCAACCACCACAAACCCATTAAAACTTGCACCGCTAATTCTTTTAAGGCGAAATAGTTCGCGGCTAACCTTAGAAGAGGAAATCAATTGAAAGGTCCCAAAGGTGTGGAAACTATACAAAAGCTAACCCTGTTCGCCACGATCATATTAGCCCGCGGTTTTTAAAAGTTATTCTCTCAAGCGTCAAATTAGCATTGTCTGGCCTTCCAAATCATATAAAAATAACATAAATACTTCGCGTCTGTCGGAAACTTTCTAGGGGCCTTGATCATTTCAGTAATAACAGTTATCTGTAAATTATTTGATACACTGAGCTATGATTTATTGCTTATATTGAAAAGGTAAAGTTTTATTTAGGTTTCAAGTCGACGGCGATTAAAGTTATTAAGTGCAAAGTTTCAAAATCAAGCGAAGTTGGGATGAATAAAGTTACAAGCCGGTCAATAATTTCCTGACGTGTTCACTTCAAATTTGCTTTCATCACAAATATTTTTACTTCTATTTGAAGAATCTTTTGTTTGGGCCATCATATAGGGATTGCATATACAAAAGCAACAATAAATTTAAACCCATATTTTTAATGTTTTTTGATAAAAGCCACTCCAAAGTATCCGCAGATTCTTGAACAAACAATTCTGTAAATTAAAAACGCTTTTTTCCTGAAATTGCTTTCCACAATGCGATTGCCTGCTAAAGAGGGTTGGGCCTGATGGTCTAAGACATTTTTAATTGTGCTCTATCACCGCAGAAGATATGTTAAATTTGTCAAAAGTTGGACAGGTAACAACCTATATTGTCTTCGTATATCTGCTACAACTCTTAATACGACATGAAGGCTTTCTCTGTAAAAATAGTTACATATATATCTATTCCCGGCCTAAATTAGGAAATTAATTAAATTATTTCGAAAATTATTTAGGTAAGAAACTTATAATTTTCATCTTGTTTCGCTAAGACCGTCTAGTCGGTGTAAATGACTGAAAGTTTTGCGTACATTTGCCAAAAAACATTTTATAACTAAGAAGAAACATTTACTTAAAGATGGTTGTTAGTATGCGTGCTTGTTTGCAATATATATGAAATATGGGTTTTTAAATAATGGACGACCTACGTCTCGTCTCTTTTATATGTAAAATACCTGAAAAAAATAAATTCAAATCTTACAGGTTTAAAGAGTTCGATCAAAGCTCAAATCTCTCTTTTTTTATAACTTGCCACATTAGTTGAAGTGGGATTTGGACGACTGCCAGGTATTACCTACGTTATTGTCTGCTTTGGAATAGCAAGTTGAAGAGGGAAAATTACAAAGAATCAAGTCACCAGTATTACAATTAACCATTCATCGATAGTCATTGATGAATTTCTGGTAGGAGAGTATTTCATAATAACGTCACTTCTTTTCCAATGTTGCGCAATAAAAGCAAGACTTCGCGGTACGTTTGCGTTGGCTTTTGCTCATCATTACTATTAAACGTAACTATATAATCTTTGCGTCAAAGAACCTTGTACTCTCATATGGTCTACTCTAACCGAAGAGTAAACCTACGCGCCACTATTTTAGCATCGAGGCAGTCAGTAGGGAAACAAGATTGTCTTCCAAATTTGATAATCTGTGTTTAAATCCCATACCACTGGGTTCCATTTCATAGTTTTTCTTTTTTAATATAGGCATGTATTGACTAGCCGATCAATCCATTTTTTCATTCAAATATATAAAATTTAATATATAGTGCTCTATCATTATCATAAAAAATTGTGTTTTCGCTTAATAAAGATGTGCATTATTTCCTGACACCTTGAAGAGAATATTGGATAATCAGGGCTGAGTTCATTCAGTTCTTATAAATACTCCCGCCAAGACAAATTCCACTAGAGGGATAAATGTTGTAGATCATATATGTTTAAGAAAAAACTTAAAATTTTCGATTAATTTACTTTCCCAACCATTGATCTTTTGAAAGATAGTCCCGTTCATCTGTGGAATTGAATAGACATGTATTACGTCGGGCTTCTGATGCCTATTTCTTGCAATAATAAGCAGGCTGAAGAAATTAGCATAACTGCCTGTTTCGATTATGAAATAGAGGCTGATGGAAAATTCAAAGCAAATTATAAAGAAAAAACATATCAAACCCATACACAGGGATATAACAACATTTTACTCCATGACGCTTTTGATTTCAAATCATTCATTAGAATTGTTTAGTTTAAAGGAATTACCCAACGACTGAGTTTTGTTAATTTGCGTGTTGTGCATGTTGACGCTCAAATGCAAATACGCTTGACTTTCTATGTTTTGAGTCAATTTTTTCGAATTTCTGTTGTTAAGAAAAGGTGATACACGAAAACAAAAGTCCCACACAATTCTGTACAATTTCTACTCTTGGAATCTTACAGTCTAATCACGTCTTTTCTCATACAAGGGCAATTTGTTAACATAACGTGATTTTGTTCTTAGTTATGAGTTGCTTTTACGTGGTTACATTGTTCGTATTGCCTTTAACATTAACTTTGCTTATATTTTATAGATCTATAGAGAGTGTATGAGTTTTGGTTTTCCGTAAAATATGCTTCAGAAACAGCATGAAGTGTATATATATTTCTTATCGGGATAGGACTTCGAAACACTAACTTCTCAGTTTTTAATGCAATCCTGAATTGTTATGGCATTAGCGTGTACAAGTGTCTGCGCAAATGTAAGAAACTCTTACATGGCATTGCGTGTACATGGGGTAATTTTTATTATCGTTGTTTCAAAATTTACTAGGGATGAAAAGCAAGACTATTAGATAACTAAAACATAATGTGCAAGTAAAATGCTATGCAGATACATTTTATTAAACAAAAAATGAGTGTAAGTTATAAACAAGAATTGATAATCCAATATGAGTTGGCTTGTATGACAAGCGCTCAACACCCGATTTAAGATGTGTTGGTATTGCTACCTTACTGGATATGTACGCATGGGCAGTAATGCTTCATAGCAAGCGTAACTTTTGTATATTGGCACGTCGCGTCAAGATCGAAAATCCCTACAAACAATTCCAAACGAATATTATCTCTGTATGTTACAACGTTGTTTTGGCGCTCGCGTTACTTTTCTCTATTCCTTGACTTAGGTTGGTAGAAAAAATTTTAATTTTATACTTGCGTTTGGAGCAGCTATTCTTAACAGTAATGTCGGAATGAAATATATTAAAGAAAGGAAACTAAAACCGATTCGCATCGCTTCGGAATGAAACAAATTTAAATCGTTTTATATATCAAAGATTATTACCTTCCCCCGCCAGCAAAATTTTTATAAAGCTTACGTTTAATGCATAAGGTGCTTTGCAATCATGTTCGAAAGGCACTAAATAAAACACATGCGTGCATAGCTTCACATCATAGATCGTGCGTTGCATTAGCTAAACCATTTGGAAAAATCGTGGTTGCTGTTGTTAACAGTAGATATGTTCTTTTTTTGCGCATTAATCTTTTATTAGTTAGCTTAAAGGCAATTAGTTTGCGACGTTGATATGCTTTTGTATATTAATTCGTCGCACATTTCAGGCGCCAAAAGAGGCCTTGTCAAAGCTATCAGTGTAAATGTAGAATTAAAATTTGCTGCCAGGATTGTATGCTTGATTAAGAACGTATTAATTGAACCGGTACTTTCAAATATCTTCTGTTCTGAAAATTGAATTTGGCTATCTGCGCCGCCTTACAATTTTGAATAAGATGAAATGTGGACTCCTATTTGTTGTTCATGTCAGTCGATCTGCCTATCGGTTTTTATTGAACATAATAGTGCTAAAAATAATAAGAAAAATATTACATCCCGCTTCTGAGGAATTAAAAGTTAACGAGGCCCAGAATTTTTTTTTTGCCAGAAAAGAAAAAAGTTTTCTTCTCTTATAAACCTCTTCGCGCACTCTTACCTAATGCGTTTGCGTAGATCAAAGAAAACAATATCATAAATTGACGACAACAATAAATTCTTCCCTTTCCATCGTCATCTCTTTGTCACAAGTTTACTGTATTTCGGGTTGCAAAAGTTAAAGCACATAGTGTTTTGCTTTTGCGAAGTAATCGACAAACTCTTCGTTACTCATATACTGGACTTCTTCCTTGCTTTCATTCACTGCCTAAAAGTGTACATTTGTTCATACCAGATATATGGTTGTAAGACAGAGAAAATATCCGTTCGTTTGATATCTCAATCGAGCATAGTATCGTACATGAGACTTGGGTCGCAACAGTTTTGAATTGCAAAACAAATCGAATGGTAATATGCTACGTGTAATGCATTTAGATATAAAGATTGTGCCGAAAAAAGTAGAAAATGACAATAACGCGCGTGAAAATATATTGATTTCATCGATTCCACGATTTCTGAAGAAGATTTTGGAATTTGTTTTATATTACATCGAACCTCTAAAATAGTCGATTGTTGCCATGCTAGAGCATTGAAATGTTATTTTGAACTTATATGCCCTTTAATGTATTCGAGAGCCATCGCGTTTATGTAAAATTTAGTAACATACGGAGGGAGTAAATTAGATATCTATATGTTCGCCGTCGCTTAATTTGAAGGAAAGTCTCTTGTCATATAAATAAAATTATTTTACTTTTTTTTAAACTAGACGTATTCTAAAATATAAAAGGGATGATATGTGTGGTTTACAAAAAGACCGTATTTATTTTTAGGTTAACAGCCAATCGAATATACAGTGTAGTAGCCACCCCAAAAAACATGCTCTGCAAGGAATGCGTACATGTGTTTATGAAGACATGCGAATTGGTACGGCAATTTACCTACTAAGAAAAAGCAAACACCAAAAATTATAAACCCCAAAAAGGCGATTGTAGAAAAAATTCAAGTTGACCTCTGCGAGGGTATCACTTGATGGTGTACGTGTAATGATAAACAAACTATTGATATCTAGAAATTTGTTTTTCCTGCAGGTACACGGTTGTTGCCTGCACTTCACAAAGATTAGCATTCGTATATTTAATTTTAAAGAGGATAACAGCATTACCGTTTGTGGCACTTTGAACAACTACATATTTGGTGATATTTATTCGCACCGATGAACAAACATGGGCAAATCAACCAAAGACATCCGTGTTTTCATAAAGGGTGTCGTTTTCAAAACAATGTGACGTCCATTACGTCCAACATCTCTACTACACAAATGCTTCGTACTGGCAAGTCCCTAAATTATAAAGATTTTGCAATATAAGCAAAGCATGCTGGTCAGCGAGTTAAATAAATTGTTTTCAAAACTATTTTTTTGATAATTTTATAGAGTTTAAACATTATTCAATATTATTTAAGATTTAAAACTGAAGCAAAAAGAAAGCACAGATTCATTTCGTTATTCCTATATTAAAGGCACATATAATCTTGAGAGTAAAATATTTGAAATCGGAATTCGGTTTTTGTCTCATCTTGTTATGATAACGTTGTTGCCGCAACGCTGCAGACGTATATCTGGTAGAGGCTAACCGTTGATTCATTGGCTCGCAGCTTCTCTGCTAAAGGATCTTAACTCGTTGCCAGGCGGCTTATGAAGTTGTTGTACATTTTTAGTGATGGCGATATGAAAACATATTAAAAGCTAAACAAAACAGTGATAATAAGAAAAAATGGAATACGAAAATGACTGCTCCAGCTGCTTGAAGCGTAGCATAACTGTTCTGCAGTCATCGCGTTATATTCCCTGCTTAAATATGTTGATAAAGGTTGAAGCATGTGTGCTCATATTGACGGTACATATATACATACGTGTTATAAAACGATGATACATATAACTGACGGTGATGAAGGATGAGCGTACGTGATTGTAGCTAGAGGCTGCGATAACGACTTTAAACCAAGTACGCAAAACATTCAAGGTACTAAAGAACTTCTAAATTAAGATGAATGTATCTTCAAGTATATATACATATGCAACTAAATTTCTATGCAGCTGCATGCCTCAAACGTAATTGCGGTTCTGACAGAAAGTAATGGCTACAACAGCTACGCAGATGCATATAGCTTGGAATATTTTAATGCATCGCTTAGATTGGATAAACATGTTTACATAAGTTTTCAACTTATTGTTCATCTTTTCAAAAAGAAAGATTGAACTGAATAAGGGATTTTATCAAAACTCCAACCAGAACCACAAAAAAAACTTTTCTAGACATATAGTTGCACAACCAATATTTGCGCAAAACAATAGAACCACAATAGCAGGCTCTTTCTAGCATTATTCCTAACATTTCTTTCTTAGCAAAATACATCTTTGATAAGTTGTGCTTGTAAGCTTAATTCACAGTCCTGAAAGAGTGAATGTACTCGTAACATATAAGGATTGAGGATACAGTTATATAGTTTGAAGTACACTTAAAAAAACTGATCCCGACTGTCGTGCCCGTTACCTTAAATCCATTTAACACAAGACCCCTTGATATAGTTTATGTCAACAACTCGGTATGAAGAAAATACACCTTTTCTGTCATTCTTCAAGTAATTGTTCTGCGTCTGCAGTGATATCTCACGGATAAATCGTGAAACTAACTACAAAATAAGTGTTTATTTACTACATTACGGGAAGGGATCTACATTTGATTATTGTCATAAAAATAAGAGAACGGTTCAGAAAAACCATAAATTATCAATTGACAGTCGCGACCGTTAAGAATTATAGGCAGAGGAAGCAGGACTGGAGTCAGCGTTGATCAAAAAGAACAATGCCTCGTGAATATAGTGCTATCACTCTCGTAAACGTTTTCTAGACGGTCTTTTCATTGTCATCCAGAAGACTCAATGTGGGATGTCTTTGAACATATAGCGTTCCGAGGTAATGGCCTCATTCTTGCTTACGCTTCGGTGAAATCATATATATTTACGATATCTTGTATATTTTAGAGATATCTTTTTAAGATGCAAGTAGAGCATTCAAAATGATGTACTGTATCTATAATTCCCCTCGCAACTTAATGCTGTTTTTATTTTCTCCCTAAAAATTTGTGTAAATTCAACGCATAACTGGTGGTTACATCGAGAAAACCGCTCCCTTTTATTAAAAAAAACAAAAAAAATCAGATTAATTTGGGACCAATATGAATCGTTGAAAGCAAATGTACGTAAATGGCAACGTTAGAACTGCTGATGGAAAGCGTTAAAGAAAAGTTAAATAAATATAATACCTCTTAAAAATACAACATCAACTGCTTAACGTTAGAAGTAATAAAACGAACCGCATATATAGCGGAGCAGCTGGTAAATTAGTCATTAGAACGAATCAAAATAACAAAAAGAAAGAATTTAAAAATAATAGCAGCAATCAATAGCAGTAGTGAGAACTTTACAAATAAGTAGTGATTACAATAGCAACTACAAACAACTATAACCTTATAATAACAATAGCAAGAAAAATAAACACTACCATCAACATTTATTTCAATTAATTTAATAGCGACAAAGACAACATTTTATAACTACATCAGTAATGATCTTAGTTAGCACTTTGCGATAGCCTTAAAATTAACAATTTCAACAAGCCTAAGATTGAAGTCTTAAATCTCTCGTGGATGCCTAATTCCAAGACCTTGGTTGGTAGCTCTACATCCAACCTGCTATTCAATGTTAAAATTAGGAAAATACTTTGTTCGAATAATTCAAAGAAACTGATTGTTCTTGTGAGTATGCTCTATGGCCAGAATACTTCTGCCAGTCCAGCCGCCAGCGGTACTCCTCGTTCTTGATTAAGAAGATATCTACACACTTAAGCAGCCTAAAGCGATTCTATCTGTCAACTCAAAAAGTGATGTTACTTTATTTTCTTTGTTCATTTCTTTTGATAGCTGCAAAACGTCCGGTTATCATATAATATCATATATTTTTACAACTTATCCGTATGAAATAGATGATTTTTAATTTTTTTCAGCAATAATTACAGCTGACGATTAGGTATGACAATGCCTAAAGTTGTTAAAGCTCAGCTATCTGCTGGTTCAGAAATTCCTCCATCTTGGACTCTTAGAATACACGCGGAAGAATTTCACTAGGCTATTGCTATCATATGCAAGAACGCTATCAAAATAGGCAGATTTTCTGTTTGTGGAGAATTAGCTTTTTTGCTCCGGTTTATAGAAACTTTACGGGACATCTTTTTAAAAATTGGAGAGACATAAACTTTTTGAGCCCATTCTAGAGTCTCTAATCTGCAGTATCAAGTCAATTATTCCTCTTAGCCAGAACTCGAATTTTAAATTTAATACTTCAAAAGTAACATATTTTATTCTTTCTACATATTCCTCTAGCTAAAGATATGTAGACTAACGGATTTTTTCTAGCTTTTTTAAATTCAAATTTGCACGAAAATAGGCGTAGCTCTTTTAATTGAAGATGCCTTGTGTTTCCGGCATTACCATTTTTTAGTATTTTTCCGAAATAGTTTTTTCTTTAGTACGTAAAAATATGCTTAATGCTATCATTCCAATCAATATGGTAAAGTTGATAAATGGTATCGACTCACTGTTACAAACTTTAAGGCTCTTTTTCATCCTTCAAGAATTCTTTGTTTTATAAGACTTACCCCAAGCAAATTCAATTATGATTTTTTTAATACATTCACTAGTCTTTATAAAAATCGAAATTATTTTTATAAATCTAATCTCTTTATGTGATAAATATATTTATATTTTTGCCAAGCTTTGGCTTAGATGCATTAAACAAGGTGCTCCGTTAGTTGGTTTATATCTGCTATGATTTTGCTTTTAGGTTAGATGCGTAAATATTTTTTTTTTTGTTTTTTTTCCTCCTTCTTCCCTTGAAAATTGGCGAACATGTAGTAAAGGATGTAAGGTAGTGAAATATGGAGTACGTCCAACCGAACTCCTTATTTCTAAGCACTTTACGCAGTTCAAATGTAATATTTATTCCACTTTAGGGATGAAATTTTTTTTTTAATTACACATTTCGTGGTCCAGTTTTATCATCGTTGGTAGTAAAAGGGTCTGAAAACAAAATAAAAATACGTAGTTTTCAACTCAACATGTAATACACAAAAGTGTTAAGCAAAGCGCCGCATGTGTTTTTCTGGCGGTACCTTTATATTAAATTACTAAACTTTGCATCTGACAATTCTGACACATGTGCAGAAAATAATAAAATGAAAACCACTGAGTTAATATACATGATATACATGTTTCCTTGCAATCGGTACCTCAAACAAAGCAAAGTGCCGTGAGGTTAAATCATTATAAGATTTATAACATAGACGATGTACGACATGTCCGTGGACCTTCGCTTAATGCCCACAAAAAAATTCATACTATTGGTATGATTTAGACCCAAGCGCAACTGACGTTCTTTAGTTTCAGGTTGGAAAGATTTTCATCTCAATGTGGTAGGTAAAAGCACGGTTATTGCGTTCTGGGGGTTTTCAATTTGAGATTTCCAAGTCGGCATTCTTTTTCTTCAACTCACCACAGTCTAAACCTGTCTAGTGAAAAAAAATGCTTGTGTTTTTAATTGTAAAAATATCACTTTGCATTTATTATACACACAAGTTTAGGCCGAAAATTGAGTACCCATCGTATGATTGTACTTACTGCGTATTACCTTGAAACAATTTAAAAACTTTAGGGAATATACGTTTCCCATGATTTAAGTGCTTTAACGTGAGCTTTAAGAAAACGCTTATACTACTCGCAAGTTGGTGTTTTTTTGCTTGACTTTTGAAAGCCGTCCGTCTGATTTTGCAGAGCAGATTTAAAGACAGCATTATAAATGACTTGCGATGAAATTAATAACTTTTTCCAAAAACTTCTCAGGGTTTGCTTGAATTCAAAGTCGAGCAATGCACTCAATATTTATAAAATGCTAGATTCCATGCAATATCATGCAGAAATATGTGAGCACTATATATATTTAGATATATAGATATAGATATATCTGTAAGTTACGTTTCCTTAATAGTTTGTTAAAGCGATGTTTATTTCTACCTGTGAATTCGCATACTTACGCATTCGCGTTCGTAAACAATGTCAGGATATGCGTTTCCCCCATTGGGTTTCACTATAAAGTGCATGCAAGTATAAAAATAGAAACAAAAATAATTAAAACAACTAATAAGATACCGTGACTGGAGTTGTTCTCTTCCATAGCTGATGCCTACAATAATTATGTATGCCTCAGCCCATGATATTTTGTTAGTATGTTTAGATCATATATCAACAGCATGTAACATAAACTGCTTTTGGGTTTTTTATTTTTTTAAAGTAAAATCCGTAAACAATAATATGCGCCCCATTGTGGTAATTCAATTCTGTCCTATGTGTAGATAAGGTCAGCTGCAATTTCAGAATGTAAAAAAAAACTCACCGCATTAATATAGTTAGTCATCAGAAGCATCTCCCATTCAACTCAATGAATTAGGAAAGTTGATAATATAAAATGTTTTAAAAATATTAAAGAACATGCGATGTACACATGTGAATGTCCACATTCAAATTTCAATTCCAATTCGAAATTCTGCGTGGGGCTTTTGTACGTTTACGGTAAAGCAAAAAAACAATTAAGGGAATTGTGGTCTATTATTTCTCTGTGGTCAGATGGACTGTTATATCTGTTATTGTACCTTTAATAGTTGTTATTTGCCCCTTCCGAGTTTCTTTTAATTGTCAGCAATATCCATCAATCATCTGTGACAAAAACAAGGAGCATCGAAATTTTGTATTTTCACGATGATTTATTTTCCATTTATTTTTACCTGAGGAAAATGTTTTGGTACCCATCGCAATGTAAATTCTACGTCACCTAAAGGGTTTAAATCTACTTAATTCTCTTGGCCTCTCACCCATATGTGCTTGTCCAAGTTAAACAAGATTATTATTATTAATTTAACCAGAAAGGTAAATTCTAAAGCTGTAGTTTTAAAGTCTTAAAGCACTAACATCTAAGGCTATTTCTTTATTGAAAACTCTACCGCACTTGAGATTTGAACTCACGGCCGCTACGTTATTAGCCGAGACTCTTTGTCTATTCGGCTACTCTGGTGCATAAACAAACTATATAAATTCAAAATATGAATTAAAGGTTGAAGTGCACAAAGTTCTAGGCAATGCTGACAGTAAATAGAAATTTCAGTGCTCATGGCACTTAATAGCGCATGAACGACAAGTAAGCTCGATTCCCGACAACGGCTGATCAACAAACCACTATTCTAATGTTGAATTTCGGGACTGTCGTAGTTCGTTGTACGCCGAACTCTCAATAAGTTCTCTAATAAATTATCATAGTAATTATGAGTGAACAATGTTAGCTGTCTTCCTCTTTTGCTTATAAGACCTTTATACCTTCTTCACGTACGTTTCGGTTTGACACGGGCCTTCTTGTGTCGAGTATTTTAAAAGTGCACTTGTGAGAGTTCCCCACATTTCGCCAATATAAAAAAATAATGAAAAAATAAATGGCAATTCTAAAGACTTCAAAAGAAAAAAAAAAATTGATTGCAAAAAGAAAAGAAACGGCTTTGCGAAATTTTGACTAGATATGTCGTGTCAACAAATTGAAGAAAAAAAGCGAAACGTACAGCGGTACTGAGTGTAAAATTTTGAATTGATGTCTTGTATTAATTAATTAAAAAAATTTATACATATTAATTTGAACAAAACTGCTGCCAAAGGAACCAAATTGTTAACTCTTAATTTGGATTTGGAATCTGGAATAGCAGCCATCAAGAAGAACATAAAGAAGATAAGAAACAAAATAAAATTTTTGCCAAAACTCTTAACCCATATGAAAGAAATAAACAAAAAACTCAATGTACACATTTTTTTTTTTTTTTTTTGTTTTTGTAACTAATTAATATAAGATTAGTTTTAAGTAGTTTTGGCGTAGGTTAATATTAATAATAAAAAAAGTCTATGTGAAAGTTAATAGAAAGTATGTAATATAACAGAAGTTGCTGTAATTGTTAGATGATGTGGGGGTGTATTGTGGTAATCTGAAAAGTAATTCCTCAGGTGAGTGTCAATAGTTCCGTTGTTTATTTTGTTTTAAATTTTTAAAATATATATATATGTAAAAACACATGACAATTCAAAATTTTATTAGTTTTTTCTAGCCGTGGCACTATAAAAAAAAAAGTTAAATTTTCATGCACATTCATGATAAACTTATTATTAGCTTATATTGAGCTACGGTTGCTTCTTCTTAATTGTGATTAAACATGAAATGTGCATTAACTTGAATTTTGTGTGGCATCAGACCAATTTTAAAAATTTAGATTTCAGATTTTTCGGAGATTTCAACTACAACTACTCGCAAGTACAATTCAACAGCTTGTATTACAAATTTCGCTCTATTTTTCTGCGCTAATCGCTTTTTTTATGATATTTTTACTTGGGAGCTGATTTAAATTTATAAAACTGATGAAGCTCAGGTGAAACAATTCAGTGCGAATCTGCATGATGTCTGTTATATTTAGGCGCAGTGTCTTCAGCTATTCATGAGTTTACAATTTACACTGCAAGTTAATTGACGTACTTTAATATCAAATATTAAAGTTAGGTGTTTTAAATTTGTTGGTCGACTTTTTTCTACAAAATATTTGTGCAAGTGTTTCGATTGGTATTTATCAATGTCAATACTAGATTTTACTGTTGGGTGTATTTCGATTCAACCGACCGTAGTCGCTATGTCAGTGCAAGTTTCAGTCGCTGATTGGATTACATTACATCAATATGTTCGCAAATATTGAAAAAAGAATTTTTGTGTTTATTTTCTCGAATGTGCTTTGGAAATATGTTTCGTAGTAATACTTTTGTTTTCATTTCCGTTAAATGGCTTATTGCTATATTGGCTGCACTATTAAATGTAACGTAGAAGTTTTATTTTTCTCCAGGACAGCAATTATATAGGTATGAACAACGAAATATACATTCAATAGTTTACTAACAAATAAGTTAAGGTTGATTGCGGTAATTGTAAAAATTAGAAGTTATTGTGTTTAGTGCATTGGCCACCATTGGACTTTGGATAACGGACATCGTCATAACAATGAAAGCAACGTTCGAAAAGACAAACACTCATCTATCGAAGCCCGTCTAAGTCGGCAAAAGTATTGGCTGTTAATAACAGTGGGGGGCATGGGACATTCCAGGTTAGAACAACAAACCTTTTTTTGAGCGGGTTTCGCTGCATGGGTTTGAATTGTGCCATAGTAAAAACTCATGATTTCATAACTTTTGGCAAATTACGCTCGTTTTTTGCACCACTTTTGGTAGATTTCCCCAATGACGATTTGATTTGTTCGGAACAAACCATAGTCCATGTGGTTTCCACCAATAGGACTCCCATGGACAATCAATGTTACTAGCTCGCCTACCGAGGATAATGGAATTTTTAATATCGTAACTCATAAACTGTCCATCACCCGTGAGGATGTAGCGCAGCAAAAATAAAGTTTCCACCAAATGCAGTTTTACTATTATAACCTAACAAAAAATACGTTATGTATGTTCTAGTGTGATAATTTGTACAATTGCATACAGCTTAAAGATAGCATTGTCAAATGAAGAACTGACTGTTTTTGTAGCATCCTACAGCACTGTGTAAATTTCCTTCTTAAAAAGGACGGCGTCATTTCTCTACATCCAATATAATGTGTGATCGTAGAAGACCAGAGAAATGCTAGGACTTTGCAGAAGAAGAAAATTTATGAAAGCGTAGCCTAATTAGTCTAATTAATTGGACCAGAAAACAAGTGACAACATCACTTCAAACATCAAGTAAACCATAATAGCAAGTATATCAAGTATTAAAAAATTTCAATGGTCAAAGTTATAGCACTTCCTGCATTAAAAGGTGGGAAGGCGAAGACAATGTTTGGCCTGTTTTTCATGGGGGCTTATTGAGACTGCTCTTTTTCTTTGCATGTGTGAATGTGGCAAATCGCAGCTGTACGTACGAAGTAATCTGATCGCAAAAAAGTTACAACTATTGCCAAATCGATGTCAATTTCTAGAGGAATTACAGGAGAATAAGAAAATAACCTGCAAGTAAAAAAAAGGTTTTCTTTCACTACTTCCTTGTTTTCATCTAACACAATGGAGACAATCATTTCGCATTAATGTATGCATAATCAATGCAAACGCAACTATATTGTGCATTGCTGCAGTGATATTGCACAAGTCAAATATATAGCTTCCATTGCATTATTGCACCATAATCATATGGTTTGAAGAGCTGATCGAATCATTCGATTTTCTTTACGTTAGATTAGCCCGTCCGTTACCAGGGCTTTCTGCAGAAAACTACCATCACAGCCCAAAATTTTTTCCTGATGAAATAGACCCATTTCTTAAACGGATGGTGACTGGAGATGAGAAATGGATCACATACGATAACCCTGTGCAAAAACGATCGTGGTCAAAGAGCGGTGAAGCACCTCAAACGGTTATGCTATGCATTTGGTGGGACTGGAAGGGGATTATTTATTATGAGTTGCTTCCATATGGCCAAACGCTAAATTCTGATCTCTACTGTCAACAACTGGACCGTTTGAAGATAGCGATTGACCAGAAACGGCCAGAATTGGCCAGGAGGAGAGGTGTCGTGTTCCACCAGGACAACGCTAGGCCACACACATCTACAGTGACTCGCCAGAAACTTCGGGAGCTTGGTTGGGAAGTTTTAATGCATCCGCCATACAGTCCGGACTTGGCACCAAGCTTTTTCTTGCATTGCAAAATTTCTTTAATGATAAAAAATTGGAACCTAGGGAGGATTGTGAAAATCGACTACTAGAGTTTTTTGCAAATAGAGACCAGGACTTCTATGAGAGAGGCATTTTGAAGCTACCTTTAAAATGGCAACAAATCTTACAACAAAACGGTGCATATTTGACCCAAATCGGACAATCCGAAGCATGTTAAATAAAGTCCTGAAGTTCATATAAAATAATGGATTTCTTTTTCCCCAAACTAATATAAGATCACTTGGAATATATTTGTGTATGTGTAATTAGAGCCTTTTTAAATAAACGTGTTTTTAATTTGACACACGTATGTGACGCGGGCCTGTTTGGTAAGAGACAGCTGTGTCACATATATGTGAGGGTAGTGAACGAGTTAATATAGGGAAAAATCGTTTTTAAAAGCGATCTTTTAAGACCTAAGACAATTTCAGATATTTTTCGTTAGAATGACATACAGATGCGGGATAACTATTAACGAATCCGTATGATTTTTAGATGGCGCCTACCTTCAAATGAAAGGTGTCCCAACTGAAGGGTATTGAAATTGAACTCAACAGGGTCTTAGGCGCCCTTTCGTCTTCTGTCAGTTTACTTCAATAGAACGCAAAGCTTTTGTTTCGTAGGCTTTCCGTTTTTTATACCGGATTGATTAACTTTTCTTCTAACATTTTTTCCCGCAATATGAATATATGGATATATATAGGAATATAATTCTATCAATTTTTTTTTTTCCTTTCTGTTATCATGATGAAATTGTTCTAATAAGATTGCGTAAGTAATATGGTGTTTGATATATTAACCACACGATTTTATTTTGTTTTCGTAAAAACATCACTCGTTTGCTTGACAAAGCAAATGCAGCAAACTTAAAGTTTTCCTAACAATAATGTAAAGCAGGCTACATGTGCTACTATTCGTAAAAGCGTACAATCGAATCATATCTTGAACTTTCGTGGATGATTCATAATGCAAATGTAGTCATTGTTTTCAGTTTAATGCGTCTTCTGCTTTAACTCAAGATAAACGTTTAGCACTTCACTTCTAATAGCGTTAATTTTATTTTTTTTGTGCATATATTGCTGGATTATGAATTAAGTTTGGTTATTCGCCCAACTAACTAAATACCAGAGACTTAAATTCAAAGAGAAGTATACTTACTGTCTTATAACATTTACATTATAAAACATTAATTTTTTTTAAACACAAATGCTACTTTACCATATTTAAAATTGCACTCGTTTCGCACTTGTCTTCTGTTTCTATTTCCTTACATAAATTTATACCTCTATAAAATATGATATGCGTTTATTATTATTATTATTATTATAAATTTAGCCAGAGAATAAATTCTAAGACTAAAGTCTTAAAGCACTAGCATCTAGGGCTATCGGCTTTTATTAAAAAACTCTACCGCACTTGAGGTTTGAACCCACGACTATTGAGTTGCTAGTCGAGACTCTTGCCTACTCGGCCACTCAGGCGGAGGATATGCGTTTAATTCTGTAAGTTTGTTCTATAAGGCTATTTCAATTTTTCTGTTACGATAATATGTATAAACCTTATTCCAAAAGCAGTTTAAAAGAATTTTGTAATTTATATGCACTTTGTTGTTGTTGTCCACAATAGGCAATTAAAAAGGGAGAACTGAGCAACTGAAAGTGTAATTTAGATATAAAATTTTCCCAATGTGTAGAAACCGCGCACATTGAAAACCATTCTTCTTAAATTTCGTTCGTTTGTGTCAAAAAGACAAAAATTGCGTGTACACTTAAAGTAAAAATATCGTTAATGGGGCTGATATATTCCGGTCTTCATCCCTGTCATTGAAATGTGTCGTTGTAGAATTATAAACTAAGTGGACTAACATTCTATAAAGAATTTGCAAAATAAATTTCGCAAAGTTCACAACCAAATAAAATTTATAATTTTTAATGTAAGCTTTTTCATTCATTTTGAAGCATTGGGAACACACGTAGAAGGGGACGAACCAAAATTACTTTAGGCTCCAACCCAAATCAATTACGTAAAATAAGATGAAAGCGCATTGGAAATAAAAATTCAGTGATGAACTCTGGACAATGAACATCAACGAACATATTGATTGATGACAAATTCGGTTTGACTTCTTTTCATATTTCCAACTATTGGTAGTATTGTGGTGCTTAACTTCGTCGATGCTTTCATTATATTCATTGGCAGCCGCAACCCTTTGTCTTATGAATGTTAGTTATTCTCCGGTTTTTACTATAGGATATTGTCGGATGGCGTTAAAGACATATGTAGCTACAAAGCAATTTTTGTCTGCATTGGCTTTTGATTAGTAAGCAGTTTGCTGCTGTTATTAAAAAAATTGGGTATCGCTTATTTCCGTCGTGGACTGGTTAACTTTATTACCCAGCAATAATGTTCGACGAGCTTTTGTTTTTCTATGCTAAAGATTTGTATCATTTTTTATTTTGCTATAGTTATACACGAGACATACACATTCAAAAACCATGGTAACCAATGCGCACTTTCTTACTAATTAAAACTTGTGTGAAGTGCGCGGTTGATCGCAGTTTTTTGTGGAAGAATAAATTTGAAGCGATGGTTCTAAAAGCACTTAAAACTGTCTTCGGTGCTTAACCATCCAATAAATGTTAATTTTTCCGCAAAGACTTAGTTTGAAATCATTGGTGGATAATTTAAATAAAACTACCATCAATTTTTTCTACTGTAACACTTCAGCTATTAAAGTGGTTAAACTTAATTTAATTCGATCTCACCTAACTCTTTAAAGCTAATTTACCTAGGATGTTATTTGTGTTACTATTTATCTTCGTTTCTTTTGCAGATTTCCAGGTAGAGGCATGTGCGATTCGTCAAATTTTTGAAGAGCAAATGTGTACATGGTAGAAAAGCGATATAATAAATATGTTCTTGATCAGCGAAAGATTGTAGAGAAAACTTTTGGTTATGGTTAGACCTCTATTTTAAAGCGAGAGAAGAACTGACAAGTTAAAATATACACATCTTCGTTTTTAATATGTGTTGACGATTAAAATTATCGGTAGTAAAATCAAACGAAATGTTGTTTTCTATAAGATTATCGGATAATTGACAATAACGTGATCTTCTTTTACTTAAGCAGAGTTTTTCTCAATTGTTTTTTTCTTGTGCCTCAGTGGATTCAACTCAACTTTTGTGTTCTCGCGCATACTCATTTAAATGTGTTTTTTGCTATTCCTATAACTTAATTTTTTGCGCTGCTTTTGTTTAACCTTTTTCGATCAAATGAATTATGAAAATTGTGAACTAATTAAAGTAGGAACAAAAAGAGGAAAAACGCGCATAAACAACTTACGGAAATTTACTTGCTCCGTTTCATTGATTGAGCAAAGTAGGTGGTCGTGGATGTTCCAAACGGGATGGCGTTAGGACGAATACGCAATCACATCCAATAAGACTCAGACGCTGATCAAGAAAGTAGACTTCCCGGGATAATATTTTTTTTCGAAGTCATAATTAAAAACCCAAGTAAAGTCAGGCCGCATCTTCGGAGAGTCGTGTCTTTGCTAAGCTGAGATTTACCACGAAGTAAAGAAAAACTGTTAAAATAGTAATTAAAATTTAAAAATTGTACAAGCATGAACATGTAAAAAAAACTAAACTTTTTGTTATGAAACAAAACCAAAAAAAAAAACAAGTTAATGCTACTAACTGCCATATAGAGTAGCAGTACAGTTACTGAAATGGTTCAATGTACAAACCTAATTTCATTGTTATATTCAGGACCCATCGCCGCCAAAGTCCCCATATATGTTCTCTCCAATATACGTAGCATACGTAATTAATTATAAATAGTCGCCTTTTATTTTTCTTTATTATGTCTTGGTATGGTTAAGGGGTTTTTTCAGCAAAAAATATATTGATATGATCGTTTAAAAGGTCAATTATTTTACAAAAAAAAACTTGACATCTTCAGTTGGAAATTCGGCGTCATGGCGATTTGCCAGGTTCTGTACACACCAACTGCGCCATCACGAACATTACATAATGTGCGCTTTTTTTAGGTTACCTAATTCTCTTTAAACGCAGTTTACATGATTTCGATTTTTATTTATGTTCGTTTTTCTTATTTTTGTTACTTTTTACAACTATTTTCTATTTTTCTAGTACCGATCAACTATCAAATACCTTAGTAAAGATGTGAACCAAGCACGAAAATAACCTGCCTGTTACCAAAGGCAAAATTGTGGGGTAACTTGATGCCAGTAACTAAAATACGAAAAGCCAGTCCTTTTTCGTGATATACATAAAAGCTTGCAAATGTTTTGGTCAATTACCTATAAGCTATTGAATTTCTTCTTTGTTTTCGTAATTGTATGATCCACTTGCGTAGACCCACCTTTTGTTACGCTTTTTATAAATGCGTCCGTCTACGCATACTTGTCTTCAAATTGCAGGTTGCAATTTTTGATATGTCCGACGAAATTCGCAACGTCGACTTGTTTTGACCGAACCATATTAAAAATAGTTTGGAGCAGATCATTTTTACGACCACTCCCAATTACACCGAATTTCTAAATGATAGCTTTGATTTGATCTCAAAATCGGATTCTTTAAATTCTATTAAATCAACTCTCCTTAGTAATCGCGATGTGCTATGTCGTATTCAAATTAACTTGTAGTCTTAATATCTTAATAGAATTTGAAAATGAACTAAATATGTTTACTATTACCGGTTGCCAGATAGTGGCATGCCTTTTGCATGTTTGCAACGGTTTATGAGTTCACTCACAACCTGGGTTTATACAGACTGCGGGTGTACTTCCGTGCTGCACACATATGCCGTGTTTTTCTTTTTTTTTCTGTGCTGTATAGATGAATATTATTCTTTTTATTTTTTCATCATCTTTTTTTTCTTTACTTTACTTTATGTCCTTAGTAATAATTAGCGTAAGATTTACTTCTAAAATTCCAGTGAATCCGACTGTTAATTATTTTAGACATATTTCATTTACAAGTAAAATAAAATAAAAAAATAAAAATGACTTCCGTTAATTCACTGTACAAGTATGTGCTTGCGACAAGTATAAAAGTAATTTACGCTGTAGATTTCCGAGCATATTTTATAGATCAACTGTGCTACTAACGGCTCATCAAAGTATATATACCCTTGATCAGTGTGCATTTCTGAATTGATGAACTGATGTCTCTCTGTCTATGTGTCTATATGGTGTCCGTTGTTAGCGCTCTCCTGATTGTAAAAATGGATGTATTAACTTTAAATTTGGTAGATAGATTGGAAGCTTGTGCACACAGGTCACTATTGAAAATGGGCTAAATTGGTCAGAGTAGAAGATCGAAATGAAACGTAAACTGAACGCAACTATGTTTTTTTTTAACAAAAGTTTGTGGATTTTTGCTCGCTATTTAGAAATTATAAAAGTTAGAAGGCTCAACTTTTCCGCATTTACTTTATAAAACACACTGCTCTTATTTATTGTTAATATATTTTGTGAAAACATGAAATTAGGGCGAGGAGTGATCTTTATTTTCTACCACCTTCTTAAACCATGGCACCTTATATCAACAAGTAGAAGCCACGGTTCAGTCGATGCATATACGTACATTTATGCGCATGCACTCTAATTCTAATTTTTCTTAGAACCCTTATACAATACGTTTTTAGACGAGTTTTCCTGTTAGTGGGTCCCAAAGCAAGCAGATAACAATTTATCTTTTAGCTGAATTGTGCTGCTGTAGCAAAAGTCTCAACAAAGAATGACGTGATTCATCATGATGTAATGCTTTTCGGTCATTTCTGTTTTCAAAGGGGAATAACTGCATTAAAAAATTAGTATTATAGATAGTTGCAACGTGACTGCCCAATTTGCAGATTTGTTTAATATTATTTGTAATGATAAGTATTCTAACAGCGAAGCATAGTTATCTCTGATGACCGATACGCAAAGCACAGCAATCGCCACATTTCCGACAGTTTCTAGGTCTTTAGTCTTCATAAGCCCAGCGGACTAATCTAAATGACGCAGTTTATACGCTTGCAAGTTTAAATTTTGTACATTTTTTTAAAACTAAGTTATATACATTTTACCTTTTCATAAAAGTTTAAGTTTTCCTAAAAGTTAAGTTAAGAGTCTTGTTAGTTTGTCAATAAGTTCATTCGTACATTTATTGCGTGATTAACAAAAGTCTTTTAAACGTAAGAATTTTATTAAAACAATATTAATTAAAAATCCATTATTATCTCATCCTTCAACTTTTAATATGAGTGAGTATAAGAAAATTGTCTACGAAGACGATTAGCATTGTTTAATGCCTCAGGACTGGTTTCAGTAATCTTTCGGTTGCCTCATATGTACCCATCTACGTGTTGGTACAATTGTAACATTGCAGTGAAATAAATGCTAAGCTATTATTAGAATACAAAACGGCGCCAAAGTATTGACCACTGGGATAAGTAATTTTGTATGCATACGGCTGCAGCAAATCACCTTCTATGCATTATGAGCAGTCTACTCTATTCATAGAAAGATGAGAATGTATTATACATATCTAAGTTACCTAATCATATAAGTAAGATTGTGTATTTATAGAAATTCGTTTATATCCTTAATTCCAAACTAAACTCTACAAATGCAGTAATTTGTTCTAAATAAAGTGTTTTACGGTTTTTTGTTTTATGTTTAACTAATTAACTAGTGTTTGCAACATATAACAGATAAGGAACTTATATTAGGCTATGACTGAATCCTTTATGCCCACCGCTATTATTCGAAAAAAAGTGGAATGAGAAATGAAAAAATTAAATTGCTATACTCCATTATGTCAGGTGGGCATGGCTGGTTTTTCTCACTTTTGTAAAATATAGGTAGAAATTTTTCTTTATGTATCCTCTTGTAATTTATGAGTAACGAGCAAAACCCCGGAATTTGAGGTCTTCTCAGTGTCCTTTGTTTCCGCCAAATTCCAAGCCGATAGTATTTTTTGCGGCCAGAAAAATATTTGTCACGGGCATTACATGGAAGGTGGACAAATTGACATGGTTTACTGGGATTAGAATTAGATGCTGGTCAAGAATGCGTACACTTTATGGGATCTCCGAAGCTTCCTTCTGAGTGTTTGAGAAACGTTTTGACAAAATAAGAACTTCAGTAGTGACTATAAAAGTGGTGAGCAATTTAATACTTTTTTCTTTTAGAAGCTTGAGTTATAATCACAGAATGATTTGTTTTCAAGAATTGAATGAATTGAGTAAAATTGAAATTGTTCTTTTTGAATATATAGGTCAATTCTACTTTCGTCGACGTAAGCAATAGGGTATCCGTTTACAAAGCAAGCACAATTGGATAGTTTTGCTCTCCAAGTCTAGTTTCTTTAGGCTTTTAATTATTAATAATAGTATAACGGCAATAACTAAAAAAAATTGTTGATTTTTCTTGCTTTTCTCCCATTTTGAAGTTTCATCTATGGAACTAATCCGAAGGTTTGTGCGTAAATTTCATTTCTCTACATTGCAGCTAAAAATTCGAACAGCGGACGAATAGACTTACGAACTGACTGAAATTTATGAACATTAGTCCACCAATTCAGCCTAATATTATCTGCAGTAAGTAGACGTATAACGAGTCTGTTAATTAAACAGTTCGCATGGAGAAAATTGAGGAACTTTCATTTTCTTAACTCAGTCAATTGTCTTAACTTCATTTATGTGCAATTGTTTGTGTAACGTTGAATTGTTTGCAGCGCTTATTTGTAGAATTTAATTTCAAAAAAGAAAAAATTAGTTTTGTTCTAAGAAATTAGGGAGGATTAATTATTTCGCGTCTATAAATCAGAAGTGAATTTACGAGCAAACACGTGTAACTAGCCAAACATCACGGTAACGCGACAAAGATGAAGCTGAAACCAAACAGTGGCATAAAAAACAACGAAAAACAAAGTGACTGCATTACGGTGACTCTAACTGAACAATGGATAGGCGTTAACTGCCTTTTTTTAAAAATTAACTTTTAAAATGATAAAGTTTCCTCTCTGCGACATAGTAATCTTATAATTTAAATTGATAGCAGTCTCCGTTAAAGATTACAAAAGTTTGAAAGCAGCCATTTTGCTATTTTGTGTGTGTTTTGGATACATAATCTTACGTGCTAAACTGGAATTTAATTTCGATCGCGAATATTAAGAAACTTTGCAAACAGTGATTAATGCAAGTTGAAAGTTTCTAAAGGGAATATAAAATTTCATTATTTCATACCAAGTATTAAATCTGCCCTTAAACCTAGTTTAAAATATATTGTAGTTACGAGATGTAAAATCGAACCCGAAACTGCATAAGAGCGAATTAAACGTAATCCAGCCTGCGCAGAAAACGTAAGTCATACAAGACAACTCATACGCTAATATATGATTAGTTTTTATTTTGCATGTTTATAAGTCGATTTTTGCCTTTCATTCGCATACTCGTCTCATATACACCGTACATATATATATTTTAGAAGAGCATTGAAAACGTTGTCTTGTCTGGTCGCTTGTTTCATGACAACCAACCTTTTGCTTGTTTTACGTTATCGTCTTACCTTACATATAAAGATACATATACATATATGTTAAACTTATTCTAACGATTTTCCTGCTTGTTCGTAAGTGATGTTATTATCACAGCAAAGTGTATCCATGTGTGTAATACCTTTGTAGTTCTCGTTGCCGGTGTTGTTACACTCTACTGGTTAGGTGTTGACTTTCTAAGCATAATACTTTCCTAGCGATTGCTGTCCGCCAGTATCATTAAACCGTCTACATGCACTTCCACGTTGTAACAGCAGCGTGTTGCGTGAACTGAATTTTTAGCTCACATCAATTACAACATTTGTCCATTTTCCTATTTTTTACATTCTTTTGCTTCACCGCTTCTCTTATTTATGTGAACTGCAGTTAAATAAGTCCTTCTTTATTTGATATTATCATTTACAGTTATTTATTTATTTTTTTTTTTGTTTGTAACTATCACACTAAGACGTCAAACATTTATAACATAAAATAATTTCCATTTAGCACCCCACGAAGCACGTATATTCTTAGGCAAGACCAGAAGGTTGGAATTAGCTTTGCATCTCTTCTGTGTGTGTTTCTGCAGAAGTCATACAAATGTTTTTGTTCAAAATTATTGTTTTTTACCTTGAAGTATAGTCGATACAATTAAATTTTAAATCCGTATATAACATTATTTAAATGGCTACTGTATTCCTACAGGAATAAACTTTAAGTATCCAATTTCCAAGGACTCTACTCATCTTGTCCAATCTTGCCTAACTTCCCCAATAGTCCGTTAATATTCGTTTTTAATGCATATTTAGGATCCGATTAATTCCAACAACTTTAAACAGCTGAGCAATAAGTCAGCTGCTTCAAGGTTATTCGCTAACAGGATTGCTTGCAGTTATCTCCAAATCTGCCACACAATAAATCAAAGTGCTGTGTCGCAAGTAGCCCCGTCTTCCTGAAACCTGGTGATGTTGGTTAGATCAGCATTTTCTAACGCATCTATTTACATTGCTACTTATTCGAGGTAACGGCTCACTTCCATTTTCGAATAAATATGGACACTGACGCGACCATTATAAAAACCACACCGAACAGTTTTTTTTAATGATTTGTGCTTTGACTTTACACCAAGAACATCGATTTTGTCGTCATCGTCGAATTTAGAGTATAGTAAACTTTATCTAAGGAGATGATGTTTTTAAAAATCGCATGGGAACATGATAATGAAAGCGGATTGTACGGTTTCCGAAATTAATGCATTTCTCGTCGGTTTGCATTTAATGAGCAATAAACTTTAAATATTATTGCAACATATCTTCTGGGTTGCTTTGGGTTTTGTAATTAATTGGAAAGAATTGCTTGTAGGTGCGTTCTGTACAGGATATAATGTAAAAATTATCTTTTCATTTTGAAATATCGTAAGTTTGAAGTCTTGAAAGTCTTGTAAGCCTAAAATAAGTGGATCTGATTTAATGTAATGGAAATGAAAAACCATCTAAGCAACGTGACAAAAGGAAAGATGCGTTTTAAAGGTGTTCAAGTATCGATCCTAAACAAGTGCACTTTTGCATGCTCTGAAATTTCACTTCACACGTATTCCTATATCCGAGAATGTATATATACAAATATGCATAAATTGCTTATGACATCAGTAAATGACTTCTAAAAATGCAATAATAATTTATTTCTTTACTTTGGACGAGGAATAAGCCAACAAGCGATCGTTTGAGTTCAACGCTAGCATTGAAGTGGCAGACAGATATTTATAACAAACAATTACATATTTACCTCAGAATACATTATATTCTTACCATGGTATATATATACTGTACGCAACAACTAGTTTTTTCACTTCTTTTTTACATCATTGTTATATTCGTTGAGGAATATCAATCTTGTCATGAAGTTTGTGCTAATCTGTAATTTTCAGGAAAGTATCCACAAAACATGTGGACATTTATGGGAAACTCAATCAATATATGTCCGTCTTCGGTTTGTTTGTTCATAAAACAAATCTTTATGTAAAATACATAAATTTCTCTTTAAATACATATTTATTGTACATATTGTAAACATATAATATATGCATTGGTTTCTGTAAGCCATTGATAGCCCACAAATGATAAAAAAGTTTCTTTTTCATATATTTATCAGAGGGGGTAGGTATCTACGATTCGTTTTAAGAGAAATGTACATATATATCGTTTGTCACTTGCTTTTTAATTCTTACTAAGGTTTCTTATAATATTACAATGTCATCTCTACTGTCGGTTTTCAATACTCGAAACACCTGAATATCGCATGATCCAGACGCTACACTCTTTTAATAACTTTAAATACTGTAAACTTCATGTCTTGCTACGTCTTGTAAGTTGATCCTTGAATTTATAAAAATTTTTAACAATTGGGATCTGAAATATAAGGCTAGTTACTTTTATTTTTATATCGCTAAGTCTTTTTACTGAATCCTATCAAATCAGTCCTAAAAAGTTGAATTGAATGCGCCCCATGGCTTTAAAATAATCGCGTTTTGAGCCTGCAAATGTTACAGTGAGACAAAGTCGACTAATATTGTTGTGCATACTCACTTACGTATTACCTGTTTTTTTCCTTATTCTCTCTTATCCCTTCTTCCCATTAGTCATTTTCCACCTAATGTGTGCGTAAAAGTAAAGCCTTGGAGCGAGCTTGCGAATTGTTTTTGCTGTTGCTTTTTCTATTTATAACCTAATCACAACTATAAATAATTCTGAAGTTATTTTATCATATCTTCGTATCTGAAGAAGTAGCTCCTCTTGAAGTTTCGCTGAAACTTCTTCGCTCTTAAAATCTGAATGCTATCTTAATTATATTATTTTTTACGGGTGAAAAGTTAAGTTCAAGTCAACTCTGTAAGTAAAATTTCAAGAATATCTAACAGATTTAGCCTACCCTGATAACAATAAAAAACAGACACTTGAAGCCAAATTGGTTTATCTTCATTTTTAAAATGTATAAGGCAGTTAAGTCCATGTCGAAAATTGGACATCAGAGGTTGCTAATTGAATATCGGACAGAAATATTGCAACTTAATTCATTATTTAGGAGAAATACGCCCGATTTCAATCCAATTGCGCTGATTGCGACACGATCAAGAAAGGTGTGAAAGCTGCGAAAATGTTAAGGACATAATTCGGGGTAGCGTATCTGCTATCATATTAAAATAATTCAGATTCTATTCAGATCTACTTTTCTGGATGTTCGGAATGTGTCGAAATTTTTTATGCACACACCCACCCCACACTAAATAGGAATAAAAAAAAGGAAAAATGTTTTCATTCTTTATAATATTGGAAGGCGTCGCGCAGCTTTTCCATTTTTGTCGAATGTACGTGAACGTTTTTATCTTCTATTATGGCTTATGAATAACGAGCAAAAAACCCACAAAGCAGGCGTGTTCGTAATTTGTGTTGCGCTGCAGGTGTGCGCGTTATATGATTTGATCCATTTTCAATACCAATCTGCGGGAAAGCGTTGGAAATTCGCTTTTCCCAAATTTGGTAGCGATTTCTTAATTTTTGCAGACGGGAGAATGTTTGGTTATTGTACGGAGCCGTAGGCGGACCAAATGACAATATACTCGACGGACATGTTTAGCGCGCTCAAAATTTGACACTAGTCGAAAGCGCACATACCTTGTTGCATATCCGAAGCCATTTCGTAAGCGTTACAAAGGTTTTAACATTTTCATCCTTTGGTATTGGCTATAATAAAAAGGAATACAAAATTACATAAAAAGACATGGACTAAAAAAAAAAAATCTGGCCAGAAGTAATGACCAAACGCATACAATTTTTATGCGTTGCTTTAGAAACTGTAGCCTACACCTACAAGGACTAATTAAAAATTAAAACTAATTAACTGGTCTAAGAGATGTTTCCTTCGTGTCCCTGCAATGCAGGCAAAACGACTAGCATATCCAGTAGACATTTACACTGCGGAGATAGTAGGGAATTTGATCAAATACTGTGAAAATCCATCAAAAATTTCCAAAAATGTCACTCGCAACACAAGCTTACTATTTAGAGTACGAAACTTACTATGAAACATGTTTTATTTAAATTTTGATTTCTGCCACTATCATAGCGGATTTTTATTCTACCGAACTCGGGCCTAAATTTTTTAACCGCTACCAACTATCCTCCTTTATATTATGTACAGCTGTAAAGTAGCGATTCCACTTTCGTAGCATAAGTCGCACTGAATTATAGAAACGTAGTTTATCTGCTTATAGAAAATTTGTCACATTTGGTCAATTTACAAAATTTTTGAACATGAGAAGGAAAAAAAAGGCAACTGCACAGGCAGTTATTAAGTCTTAATCATAACTTCAACATGCAGAAAGCGGGCGAATAAACGGAGAGATATGACTACATTTTGCTGAATCTTTCTTTGCACCCCGCTCTATTATATTCGCAGACGTGATTTTGCGAATTTACACTTACTTTTTCCTCACTCTAAAGATATTCAGCTTATTCAAATACATGTAGAGACGAAGACCAACTGAATGCCTAACCCATGATCTTTGGGCATATAATGACTTTCTTATTTATATAAAAATACGCTGCTGAAAACAGTAACACTGCATATTAGTCATTGCTTATCTTGTAACAACATTAGTTTTATGGTGAGTTTTTTTTTTATTATATAATTCTGTTCACTTAGTATTCAGAATTTAAATAAACGTGGTGGATTGCCTATATAAAAATGTTAATAATAATAATGTCGTGATCACTTAGAAATCGTGTTTTGCGAACCCTTTCTTTCATTCTATTCTCTTTTTTTTTCTATACTGTGTATTTAAAAAGCAGTTGAAAAATAAAAACAATAATGTTTCATTATATTCAGTACAAATTGCAGGTTCCGGGAATTAAAATATACCTCGGAATTTCTTACAATGGGCTGTGGATATTATTATACATGTTTTACAATACACATATACTAATACTAATTGATCACATATACAGGCACTTAAATTAAACCAACACATTTACAATTAATCGAAAATATATGCGGAATTCCGATTACTTCTTCCTGGGACTAAAATTTTTGTAGCGCTTTTAAGGAGTGCCTGCGCAGCAGTTATCATATAAACCTGACATGTTATTTTAATGCATTATTTTTCACTAATTCTCAAAAAATAAAAAATTTAAAGAAGAATTGGCCGCCCGCCTAGTTAAGCATTTCTAATTCTCCGTAATTTATAAGAGTTATTTTTCGTTTCATTATTTTTTTTTTTTATAACGAAGTTGCGCACCCAGCTTTTCATCTAAAAATTTCTCTTGGAGCAAATATTAATAAAAAATACTCCATACTATTTAAGCATAATAGTAAGACGCGGCGGGAGCGAGGTTTTGCAATACGTACGAATGAAAAGGAATAATTGCACCGCTCCTTCAGTCCCCTTTCAGAAGAGAAAGAGGACAGTTTACTTGAATTAAACTTCGTATCGTATTTCAAGCAACGGGATTTATCAGAGCACTCTTGTTGACATCAATATAATCATACGTCTATTATTTTGTGAACATGCTTTCAAGGTTCAAATAGGTCAGTAGTTTAAAGATAAAGCAAAATATTCAGTTAAAGTAGCTAAATATTTAGAATAGCATCAGTCCCCATAAAAAGGAGAATTATGAGAGTCATTAAGGAGCAGTTCCAGGGAGAACATAATATGTTTTTGGTACAAAAGGATGAATCAGTTGGTATTAAGCACAAGCACGAATTATCGGAAAGCCTAAGGCCTAAATGGGTCGTTAATTGCTGCACATAAGTAGATAGCTATAGATAAGAAGATCACTTCAAAAATTTAAACCAAATTTTTATTGCGTAAGTCATCTGCTATAGCAGTTTTGTTTTGGCTACTAATCAAGACATACTTTGAAATTTTGTTCAAACTTTTTGTATGGTATTGGTTTATAACGCCTTCCAACTTTAGTCTGGCAAGAATTTAGTAACTAAGTAAAAGAACAAAAAACCGACTTGCTAATTCTTCATTTTTCCATTACGTGGCTATGTCTGCTGCTCACCTATTATCAAATATTTTCGAATTGTTCGTGCAAAACTTGATAAAATTTTTTCCTACTTTGATTTTTATGGCGAAATTTGTATACTTCAACTTGATTAAAATTAATTGTTGTCGATGGCAATTATTGTATAATTTTTTGTGAAAAGCTTTTTGTCGCTTATCAATTAACCGCTTAAATGATTATTGCATAATGATAACCATGTTATGGGTCGTAGTCGTATATAAATAAATCATCATTAGTTTACAAAGAAGACACAACTACATACAACAATATAAACTCGTAGGTAAAAAAAGGAAATTACGACGAATAGAAACGAAACTACACGTTTTCGTCGTCAGTTGATAATTGTTTTATAGTGATTTTACCTTTAAAATTTCTGTCGATTGCCTTCACAGCCAACTGCAACACAGATGTTTGACTAAAGGTCACCGAAGATCATTTCTTAGCTTTTGTTATTATAATTTTTCATTACGTTTCAACTTTTCGCCAATTTTCCTTAGCAGTTGGTAAACAGTTTCCTTCTGCTTTTCTATGAAGGTTAGGTTACGTGCGTGGTATATACACTTTTTTAAAGATGTGGTTATATTAAACGTTTGCAAAGTTCAAAATTAAAGAGAAAGAAACTGCGGAATTGACATTAAAATTTTCTTTTTTGGAACCTCCTTTATGGCCCTTATATTTAAGCTAACATTGGTCACAACCCAAGCGTCGTTTAGGTCAAATCTTCTCCCTAAATTCATGAACTTATGTGTTGTTCTTGTTAAATTGTATAGCTAAGCTGAATATTTGTATTCATTACTGATGGAAGTAAGTTTCGGAGGCACTAATGTATATTTTGGGGCTCTATCAAAGTCTAAATAGAAGCAAACATATTTATCTCTCCGTCTACGAACGTCTGTGGTAAAGATCCTCCTGGTCACAAAAATAAACACATCGGCTTCATATCGTTTATATTCATAACGTATATGTTCATAAATACGCTTTTATAAAGTTTCTTTGATTCGTCTACCACTCTATAATTTTTAATTTCCACGTATAATGTTTTAGTTACATCAAATATACATTTACATCAGGCCAGGAAGATTTAAGGTGTATCTGTTTGTGAAAATAAAAAAAAAAAAATTGAAAGTTACATCCAATGCGATGACGATTATGATTGTTGGAATATTTTGATGAAAAATGTGCTTATTCATATCGATTTGTCAAGAATTGTCGATAGTGAATGGATCTTAAAGCCGGATATGAATGCCGATAAGAAAGGAGAATGAAAAATCATTGACATGCAAATGTTTATGCGTCAAGCCGATTCAGCTTGCTTTGTATGAAGCTTGGAAAAAACAGTATCTTCATAAGCAAATATTGTAAGCCACTATACAATAAGTTCTTGAATCTGATTATGGTCGAAAGCGGAACAACATATAAATGCGTTTAATAATAAGACTAAAACTTGCATAAAAATAAAAGAAGGGTCGCTAATTACAAAAGTTCTATCAAGCTTTCTAAGAAGTTATGGATATTTTGTCATTGTCATGGAGACTAGCGTTAAACTGCCCACTTTGAACATCCGTAAGCAGAGGTTCCTTAGACAATATCAAAAACAGAGTTAAAAAGATGAATGCGACGAAATGAACAGACATGCTTTTTGTGTATTGAAAGTTTACACTATTTATAATCTACATCGTTTTGATGAAATTTGGTACACTGATGGGCCTTGATCCAAGGATGGACGCTATTAAAAATGATTCGGAACGGTCCACTCTTTCTACCACTCTTCATATTTTAAAAAGTCTTTATATGGAAAATGGTTACATTTTTCAAAATTTCTCGACAGAAGTCGCTGAGTAATAATATTAGTTTGGGGAAAAAGAAATCCATTATTTTTATATGAACTTCAGGACTTTATTTAACATGCTTCGGATTGTCCGACTTGGGTCAAATATGCACCGTTTTGTTGTAAGATTTGTTGCCATTTTAAAGGTAGCTTCAAAATGCCTCTCTCATAGAAGTCTTGGTCTCTGTTTGCAAAAAACTCTAGTAGTCGATTTTCACAATCCTCCATATGATTCAAATTTTTTATCATTAAAGAAATTTTGCAATGCAAGAAAAAGATGTTAATCGCTTGGTGCCAAGTCCGGACTGTATGGCGGATGCATTAAAATTTCCCAACCAAGCTTCCGAAGTTTCTGGCGAGTCGTTGTAGATGTGTGTGGCCTAGCGTTGTCCTGGTGGAACACGGTACCTCTCCTGTTGGCCAATTCTGGCCGTTTCTGGTCAATCGCTATCTTCAAACGGTCCAGTTGTTGACAGTAGAGATCAGAATTTAGCGTTTGGCCATATGGAAGCAACTCATAATAAATAATCCCCTTCCAGTCCCACCAAATGCATAGCATAACCGTTTGAGGTGCTTCACCGCTCTTTGACCACGATCGTTTTCGCACAGGGTTATCGTATGTGATCCATTTCTCATCTCCAGTCACCATCCGTTTAAGAAATGGGTCTATCTCATTCCGTTTGGCCAAGGCTTCGCAGATGGAAATTCGATCCATCATGTTTTTTTCTGTTATTTGGTGTGGCACCCAAACATCTAACTTCTTTTTAATCCAGCTTTAATCCATTTCTCCGATTTTATCGACATTTTCGACGACCGGCCTACCTGTGCGAGGTGCATCTTTAACATCAAAAATTCCTGAACGGAATCTACGAAACCAAAATTGCACATAATTGGCTGTTACAGTATCGGAACCATAAACACCATCCACAGTTTTAGCCACCTGGCTTACATTTTCGTCTTTGTCAAAGAAAAACTGTAAAATGTACCGAATTTTCTCTTTGATCACTTCCATTTTTAACACGCTGTAACTCACAACTGAATGAATTGTTTGATCGATTCTTTACGAGAAATCTATCAGTGCAGTCATCTACCGAAAAAATAATGGATTTCTTTTTCCACAAACTAATATTTCGATATTCTAAATCGGTACGAAAAATTCGGTTCGGCCCGGTCAAATTTTTGAATCCACCTGCACATAACTATTCCCACAAAAACAGAATCCTTTTGCGGAAAAAAGTTATAATTTTAAATATCTCATACCGATAGTAGTTAATTGGCAAAGAAAGCAACCTTACCGAATTTGGACCGTGTAGATGTATTTTTTGGACATCACCGCATATAAAAATTTTCAGGAAATACGAAAACTTATATTCCAAAATGTAATTCGTAATGTTTTATAATAAAAATGTGTCCATGGTAATAATTTGACATAAAAATTAAGTGGGCCAAATTTGTAAGATTTCTTATAAACAGTAAGAGTGTTTCAAGAGGAGGTTTAAATTTTAATGTTTTGGGACGAACATTTGTCCATGGTACCAATTTGGTAAGCAAAATGACGGTAGGTTGTTTGGATGACATGGAACTATTTTTTAGACTCTAATACACATAGGGGTCATGACGACAACCCAACCATTATTTGAAACTGAACAGTAATAACATTTTCAGGAAGGATATTAAGCTTGCTAAATTTGGACCACGCATCCTCCAATGTACGAACTGTTAGGAAAAGTATGTCTTTGCATGAAAGGAATGTGCACCTTTTGATGTATTATTACCAAAACTAGTCAATAACTGTACAAAACGTTGTGATGTAGGGTTTCTAATGCTCCTCTACAATGTTGTTACTTGTTCTTATATAATCTAGCATTTCAATAGTGGTCGTCCCAGGATCAAAACACGTCAGTGTGCTAAATTTCACCAAAATATCTCGAAATTTGCAACTTGTAGGTTGAACACCTTAGATGAAAATGATTATCATTCGAGTTGTATAATAGAGAAAGCGGTTGCGTGTTCGCTTGTATCCAACGCATTTCTCTTGTATGACAAAGTGGCACATAGAATTGAATGACGAGTTGCAATACTCGATGAAAACTCGTACCACAAAAATAAAAATGATTGTCGGGTTATCGATAGGTAACCCCAGGACTACGTCAATTCGTTTCGATTATATGGACAACTCTCTACTTAAAAATAATAATTCGTAAGGAAGCAACTGCCCCCTTACTAAAATATGCGTTCGTTCTCTTGACTTTTGGCATTCGTGTACATCCGCCTGGTGTCATATAGTGGCAAGGACTGCACAGCTCGGTAAAAAATGCGGCTACTATCTGAATTAGTATGTGTACTTACTTATATATCCACACACAAACACGACAAATATCTACCACGTATATACTCTTCTGTTTATATATACTCAGGCACACGCGTATTTATATCTCTATCTATAACTATACTTACTTCGCAAATATTTACCTGATATACACGTAATTACATAAAATCATACACATACGTATATATGCGTATATATGTTATACGTATTTATGTATGCGTATATATTGAGTCAATATATACATGTATGTCGTAACACATAAATGTCTACGATCTTATATTGTAACTTTTGTCAACTATTGTGTAATAAAAAGCTATATAAGTTAAAAAGATCAAAAGGGCCAGAGGCTGCAAACTGATAGACGCACATGTCATGGATAAGCTGGCTAGTTCCAAAGTCCCACAGACTGTCTACAGTCTCCAGCGGCCTATGATTTTACGTGGGAAACCCCGAAGTTGACTGCGACGACCCCTGGATCCTACTTTTCCCTTTTAATTAATTTTTGGTTTCCAACTGAAAATAATATTTCGAACGTCGGTGCGACTTAAATTTGGTTTTTATTCATACTTATTCATAATATACTTTATAAATCTTTATATTACATATATGACTAAATATATTTACTTTCCTCGCGAAACAAAAATGAGGTATATTGTTATAAATGGAGATAGTGAGTGAAAGGACGCTAGACAGAAAGTGCTAAAAGGACTAGCACTCATTTATTAATATATATTAGAAATTTTCAATTTCATTAGTTGGCATTCACATATTTGCCTTTTACTCATTTGGTGTAACTGGTAATTTAAAATATTATAGTTTAGATCGGACTTGAGTTTTTTGATTTCGTTTACTTGACGGTAGGAATCCGGATTCTGAAGTGAGTATACCACCGTAATATTGCCAATATTCTGCTGCTGACAAATTTTCTGACCGTGATTAAGACGGGAATAACGATTATGGTCAATAATGGCTGCTGGTGTTATTGCTTTTGCTGGTAAAAACAATAATAAAGATAGATATGTATGCGTGCACGAATATTGCTTACTTAAAACAAGTTCTTTGAAATTCATTACTTTGACGCTACTTTGAAGACACAAAAAAGGGTATGTCGATAATGTATGACGTTTCGCGGCTTGAATTATATTCCCTTTCGTACATCCTTTTCTTTACAATCTGGTTACGTTCAAGCCAGTCTGTCCATTATGTTGATGAATTTAACCCGACAGCATTTGGGTGTTTTTTGAGAATGTTGCGTCGAGTGATGCCACATAACTAAAAGAAGTTTAATTGGTAGGCAATACGTTGTTTTCAATACTCAATAATGAAATCATTTTTATATCAATAAGTTCGAATTTTCTGTTCCGTGGCCACTGTGATGGATATATGAGTGCAATTATTTTAAAAAGAATTTTATATAATTTGATAACGTGCGTTCGTTACAAAAAAGAAATATGACTATCTTGCCTGTATATTGTAAGATTTATATCTTTATCTTTTATTTAAATTATATGTTAACTTGAATTCATTGCACAATGTAGGTTTAGTTTAATCACAAGATTATATCTTATCGATTTACTAACATCGACAATTAACATCGATAGCGCTCTTAATACATTTTTTGTCTACCCGCTTATTCTCCCCTGCAAGCTTACCAATCGTTTATTCATTCCAATTTTTTCTTAAGGCTGACATTCATAGTCGTGAAATTTAACAATCCCTGACAGAGTTGCGTTTGCAACAAATGTTGCAATATCTCTATATATAAATACTTTCTTTGCACAAACATTTCTTTCCTGCAAAAATATATGTATACCTACATATATACACCTTATAATATTTAATTTCATTATTATTATTATTATTATTTTAATTTTAGACTAATGAAATGAATTCTTAGACTAAAAAAAAGACATTGAGCACTAGCAACACAGGCTATCGGCTCTAATTTAAATAAATGGATATTAGATAGTGAACTTAGTAGTATTAAAAAAGTAATATATTGAATTGATATTCTGTTCTGAAGCTGATTGTAGAATGTTCAAAGGGTTAATCGTTCCAAATGCAATACTTCTAGCCGAGGAAAAGTTGAGGCAATCGCAGAGAATGTGCTTTATAGTAAGAGTTTGTCCACAACAGCAGATTGGGGAAGAAGACTTCTTCAGGATCCATTGGTGAGTTGCAATTGTATGACCAAGGCGAATTCTCGAGAATGTTTGGATCTTGGTTTTCTCAACGTTTGTTGGATATAAAGGTGGAGTTAATTGAGGGTTAATAAAAGAGTAGTGTTAATGATGGTGTTGTAAATTTCCTTCTGTAATTTTCTCTTTAACTTTTCTTCCAATGTAACTTTGAAGATCCAACTTTTCCATGACATCATCCATAATTAGAGGAGCAGAAGCAGCATACTTTGCCGCTAAATCCGCCTGCTCATTTCCCAGTAAACCGATGTGACTTGGTACCCATAACATTTTAATTTTTCCGTCGGGTGTAGTAATTATATTCCTTAATTTGTTGATGGTGCTCCATCTCGAAGTCGAAGGATTCCGAACAGCTTGTAATACAGACAAACTGTCGGTAACAATAGCGGTTTTGAGTTTGTTTTTATGGGCAAGATTGGCAGCGTGAAGGATAGCTCTGGCTTCCGTTGTGAAAGTTGAAGTACTTTCGTGAAATATGTGGTTGAGAAGAACCCGTCCTGTAGCATCTACCACCGCACAAGCAGGAGGCAGACCAGGAGATTTTGAGCCGTCTATGTACAAAAGATTCCAACCAGTACTGTCCAATACTTGGGTTTTTTCAGCTATTAGATTCCTGAAGACGTAATTTGGAGTATCTTCTTTCTTGTGCATAGACAGTGAGATGTCAAAAGAGCAGTCTTTCAAAATCCAGGGAGGTTTAACACCAAAAGAGCGGGAAATTTTTAAGGGAATGTTCAATTCCTTTGCGATGCACAAACAATGGTCAATTGCAGATGGTGACTTTGGAATTTTCTTCGCAATAATAATCTTTCTTACGTCATCACCGAGAATGGATTTGTTTGAATTAAGAAGCTTAGGGACTATTTTAGCTTTTAACTCATACAGTCTATTTTCTAAAGTTGGGAGACCAGTTTCAATTATAATATTATTTATGCGTGTCGTCCGAAAAGCATAACAACTTGCTCTAACGGCTTGGTGATAGACCGGTTTAAGGATGTTGATATTAGATTTACAGCTATTGCCATAAATTATCAAAGCATAGTCAATCTTGCTTAAGACAAGCATTTTTGTAAGATAAGCAATAGTGTTAATATGCGCATGGCTTCTCCAAGCAACGTACTGTATGAAATTTACCCTTGTTAAAAGGGAGTTTTTTAACCGAAGGCAGTGTGCTTTCCAACGATAATTGTTTGAAAACGTGAGCCCGAGAACATGGAGCGTCTGCACATTTAGTAATGGTAAGTCGTTAATATGCATCAGTAGGTTTCCTGCATCGCACATTTGTTTTCGACAAATGTGCATTTTTTTTGATTTTTGTATAGAGATTATAGCTCCTGACGAGTTTGCCCATGTGGAGATCTCACATGCAATAGATTCGAGGATGTTGATTGCTTTCGTGTTGTCTTTTTCTTTTGTAAAAATGTATACATAGTCCGCGTAGAGACAATGTTCCACTCTTAGTACACGGCAAAGAATTTTGCTAATTTCGTTGAAAGCGATCTGGAAAAGCGTGACAGAGAGAGGAGATCCTTGCGGAATGCCATTCATTAGCGGAAAGGAATCAGAAAGATGATTGTTGATTCTAACTTTGAACCGCCGATGCGACATGAATGATTTGATGTAGTTGAAGAATTTCGGCCCAACATTCCATGATTTTAAGAGTCTTAAAATAACATGAAGACCAACTCTGTCAAATGCTTTTTCGAAATCAATTGAGGGAATTGTTACGTGATTTCGTTCGGAAATTGCTTTGCTTGTGAAATAATCAATATGTAACAGAGCGTCGATGCACCCTCTACCCCGCTTGAAACCAACTTGTTGGTTTGTTATCAGGTTCTTGGACTCAAGAAACCAAGATAATCTAGATGCCAAAATCTTCTCTAATACCTTAGAGAGGCAAGGTAAAAGAGAAATTGGGCGATAATCTGATGCGATGGAGACATTTTTTGACTTTGGAATTGGAACAACTGTTGCCAGTTTCCACATGTAGGGTATATGGCCAGTCATAAATACCGTATTGTATAGGTCCAGTAATTTATTTTTACTAGACTTGGACATAGCACTGATCATTTGGTATGAGATGCGGTCTAGACCAGGTGTCTTCCCCTTCGAATTGGAGAGACAACTTCCAAGTTCTGAGGTAGATACGCAATTTTCCAGGAACATGGCACATCTATCGATATTATTTGAAAGAGATATTCGAGTCCTTTTATTTTCAATGAAAGCACTGGAGAAGTTGCTGTCAGAGGAGTATTCGCACCACACTTTTCCAAAGTAATTAGAAATCTCATCTGCCTCAGTGAAAGTTCCATTGGGAGTGCAGATGGCAGAAATTTGATTCAGGTTTGAAGTCCCATTAAGTCTGTTGATTTTGTTCCAGACAACTTTCATTGATGTATTTCTGTGAATTCGTCTCGAGAAAAGTTCGAAACTAAGTGCCTTTGATTTCCGTAATTCCTTCCTGAATAGAGCATTGGCCTTTTTGTATAATAACAAGCGATTCTGATCAGGACATCTCTTAAAGCGGTGCCATAGATCCATTTTATTTTTCCTCAAAAACGAAAGCGTGTTGTTCCACCAAGGAACCATAGCTCGTTTAAAAGAGCTGTTGGATTGAGGAAAGATGAGCAGCCGTGCGAATCGCTTTAGTCATAATAGCAGCTTCATGGTTGCAGTTCCCGTTAAATGGCTTTGAATTCAAAAATGACTCCACTTGTTTGGAGTAATTGATCCAATCCGCTTTATCTAGGAGGAATTTGGCCTGTTTTGCTGGAGTAGCAGAGGACGTTGAAAGTTTAAGATCGATTATGATTGGAAAGTGATCACTATTATGTAGATCATCAGAAATAGACCAGGACACCAAAGGAAGAAGTGATGGAGAGCAACATGTTAAATCAATATGTGAAAAAGTATGATGAGTTGAGAAGTGCGTTGGTTTTCCATCATTTAAAACGCAAAGGTTGCTTTGAAAAAAGGCCTTTTCTAAAACAGTACCGCGAGTGTTGTTCACTGTTGAGCCCCAGATGGTATTCCAGCTGTTGAAATCGCCGCATATAATTAATGGGGGGGAAAGTACAGAGAATAATTTTGTAGAGTTCTTGCTGAGAAAACGATTGCGAAGGTGGAATATAGAGCGGAAGCACTGTAAATTTTATATTTAACATTATTTGTATCGCTACGGCTTGTATATTTGAGCTTAAATTTATGCGTTTGTGAGGTATACTTGATTTTATAAAAACACCTACTCCTTGTTTGGAATATGAGTTTTGATCAGCATTTGTGAAGTATCCAGTATACGATTTGGGTGGATTAAAAGAGCTTCTACAATGGGTTTCTTGAAGCGATAAAAAGGTTGGATTAAAATCATTTATGAGTGTACGGAGTTCTTCAAAATTATTAATAAGTCCCTTAATGTTCCATTGTAGAATTTTAAAAACTTTATTTAATTGTAATGACATGTAAGCAGAGTGGAGGGAGGGTTAAGTTGACATGTCAGCGTCTCCGTCGAGAAGGTCGCTATAGGAATTTTTCGTGAATGATTTATTCTTACCAGCAGAATAATCTGTATTTAGCTGATTTGGTACATTTGAAGCGCAACGGGTTGGCGCACGTGAATAATTTGAAATTGAAGGTTGATTAATGGATGAAAGAATGGGTTTATTACCACTTGTGATTTGTTGAGTAAAGTTGATAGCTGAAGATTCTGGAGAATTTTGTATATTAGATTTTAGCATATGTGTTGTTGTTTTAATTTTTTCAATATTTGCAGTTGCTTTGGTTTTTTCAATATTATCTTTGGCAAGTGATGTAACTGGTTTCGCAATATAATTTTTGGTTAATGGTGGAACAGGTTTTTCATTGGAAGCAGTTGGAGTTAAAGGCTTACTAGGCTCGATTTGCGAGGCCACAGCAGCATAGGTATTACTTTTGCCTATTCCATGGGCTACAGATGGATTTCTTTCCCGGTATGTGCGTCGCGCTTCGCCCATGCTACAGTAATTTTCTGTTTTTATTTTTAATATTTCGCGCATCTGTACAAAACGTGGGCATTGTTTGTCTAACGCTGAGTGTTGATCATTGCAGTATATGCAGAAACTACGGGTGCAGCTTTCAGTATGTGGAGGATGACCACAGTTAGCACAAGATGCAGCATTAGTGCATCTTTTTGCCGTATGACCCAGGGATGGCAATTTTTACACCTCATAAGATTTGGGATGTATAGTTCTACTTTACATTTATACAACGCCACATCAACTGTTCGCGGCAATCGGTAGCGATCAAAAGTTAAAATAATCCTTCCTGTAGGAGAGCGTGTTTTTCCGTCATCATTTAGTTTGGTGAATTTATATATTTCAGTCACTCCTTGATTGCCCATTTCGCGAACAATTTCATCTTCTGGCAAATGCTTTAAGCAAGGGGCATAAATTACGCCTCGAACCGAGTTAAGTTTCTCATGTAGTTTAGCTAAAATAGCGCATAGATTAGCTAAAGATTTGGCCTTTATGAGCTTTTCGGTTGCGCGCGGGTTCCCAGCGAGGACCAGTAAATTCCCATCGCGTAGAATCGAGATGGAGTCGATGTATGTTGTAATGCTATCTAGAGCTTTTTTTATAGCAAACGGGCTAATTTGGGAAATTGTTATTCGAGCATCGGTTGAAGAAATAACAATATATTTTTTATCAATAGGGGTTATATCGGTGATTGGCAACAACGGAAAATCGGAATTTTTACTTTTTTTTCTTTGGGGGGATGTATCACTTAATAGATGAAATCTATTCGAGTTTTTGTCTGGCGGCCCCGGGGCCATTATGCCTTATTGTTGTCTATTGCTTATTATTTGTGAAATAACCACTCACTTCAAAAGGTTTGGGAAACTACTGAATAAAAAGTCAGATGTTTTTAATTTTTTTTTTTTTTTTTTTTTAATGTATTTAAAGGAAAACACGTACGATATCCGCGATGAACACTGTTTGCAATATACACACAGAAAGTTCAATAGATTATAACAAGTTTGAGAACTTTTAAAAATGTATTACGCAATAAAGGAATTAAATTGCAAAAATTTTTCCACAAAGAGAAAAATGTGACCACAGCACTTGAACAGAGTTGCCGAATGAATTTCATTATTATACGCACACATTCTTCTGTGTATACATCTTTATATGTTATTATGCGCACTTAGTATGTTCTGTAAGCCTGCTTGGTCATACATATATATATATATATATATATATATATACATCTACCTTATATGTTTAGACTGTCAAATATACCGATTACTCTATATATATTCCACATTGCTCTATACATTGCTCTATATATATCTACTTATATATAGACAGCCCTGTTTGGTAATAAACATCTACTTATATGCTACATTACGCATCCTTTCATACTTTTTATCTTTTATACTTTATTATTCGACTTCACACTCTAGTACTTACGTGTGGTATTTAAATTCATTTCCCTAAACCAAGATTATAATACCAAGATAACTTTTTTCACATTTCACAATACAAATAATATACATAATAAACAAAGATACGCATAAAGAGTCGGTATGGACTGAAACCTGCTGACGTCATTGAACTTAACCTAAATCCACTTGACAATAACGAAGTATAAATGTGAAGAGATGTACTGAACTTTAAGCTTCTTTCCCACTCTAATCTAACACTTTGGAAACGTGATAATGGCATGCACACTAAGTACGATATTCACCACTAAGTAATTTTCTGATATATGCATCATTGCGTTAGTTTAATCTGACATAAGCATGGCAAGTGTGCTGAGCTGATAGGTATAAAAGTCGTGCGAACAAAAAATCTTTCTTTAGTTGATAAGCGACAGTCAAGCGAACTTCTTCCCATTTCTTTCGGAAACTAAATGGTTCGCACAATACTCGTTGTAGATCTTGCCTGTTTGATTTTCATCTTCAGTACGAGAATTACGTCTTCCTTCCCTAGCCCAGGTAGACCCAGGTTCGTCCCGCACGATGATCTCGCCCAAGCAAGGATATTGCTTATTCAGAGAAAGGATAGCGTGGCACTGTATCTTGTTATCCTTATTCGGAATAGAAGAACTGGGTTTCTCTTTCCTATCAACCATCCACACGGTGTTCATTGCTGCTTTTTTCGTTTCTTCTGTTGTGGGCGAGTTCAGATCGATCAAATATTTTAAACCTTCTCCCTCTTGATAATCTAAGACTGTATCATCAAACGCTAGTAAATCTTGAAGAAAATTAAATGAAACGAATTCAACAACTAAATAGAAGATCCATTATAAATCCATTATAGATCCATAATAAATTTCTTTGAACAAACTCCACGAATTAATCTTGGGTTATGTCGTGGGTATAGAAAAGGAACATTGCTTCATATCACTAAAAATGGCGCCCAAGAAGGAACCAGAATGCAGAAGCAAGAGAAACAGAATAAAATTTCAATAAAAGAACATTGCCAAATAAAAATAAGAAACCTAGTGTAGTGCGAATGTTATGGATTCATATTCTTCGCAAAAAGCAATTTTTAGAAATAAATACCGAGGCTGGATACCTGGATGTAGAAGGAACAGAAGAAAACCCTTTCTTACATTTACAGGCATTTCAGATGCCAACCTAGAGAAATTGAAACATCCGGAAGAACTTGAGGCTCTGTTCGGGGTCCGAAGATGAACACTACAGCCAACAGAAGGAAATCCCTTTTCTAATCGTCCACTATGTAGCGTTGCAAAATTTAAATCCTGTGTACAATGTATACAGGTGCACTTTCAGGTTTGATGGTGAAACTATCTCTGTGTGGTTCGTAGAACGTATTGAAAAACATTGCGAAATGTACGAGTAACCTCGGGTAATGATGGACTTCTTCTCAGGAAAATCTCAAATGTGGGGCCGAAATAACCGCCGCTCATAGGCAGATTAGCAAGACTTCAAACAAGATTTCCTGAAGTTCTTCCTATAACCCTGCTGTTCCGATTATCTGGATGATGAAATTCATCAATCTATGCATGAGAAGTTTCGTCCTTATGCATTTAGAATGCAAAATCTAATGCGCCACAGCGATTATAGACTACGGCAGAAGATAGGTTGCGTATATCCAAATAGCAACCAAAACTACAGTCTATTCTTTGGACAACATGAACACACTAGCCTAGATGATGATTTCGTAAGCAGAGCGGCATGAAGATATTCCGTCGGAAAGGCCCTCACCTAGGTCTTATTTCAGTCACCCTAATAATTTAGCCGCCACCGTACAATAATAACCTCAGGCCAACCGATCTAATCCTATAAGATATTGTTCATACCCAGATATGGATTTTCTCACCAAAAAGGAGCCATCCTAATAAATGGGGAAGAAGCAGTACACCTCAGCGACTATACACAACCCTGTCGGTTGAATTGCCCTTAGAATCATCATTAAGTCTCACTGAGGCAGAAAATCTATTACATATCCTTAATAACATGGCTGAAGGAGGCCAAATGTCGTATTTGAGACAGGTTCCCTGGAAGAATTCAAAGACAAAGCTGGCGGAAGTCCAAACTACACCAATGAATCCAGCACGAAATACCGAACCTTCAAAATACTTCAAAAATCCAAAAAATTGCGAATAATTAGCAGCTTTTGATACCATTGTCGGTGTCACAATTATCAAGCTACGTTACCAATTTACACACCACACCAATGAGGCCATCATCGACCAGAAAATCGATCCAACAATGCAGGCAGGCTGCATTGAGCTCTTATAGCGCGCCGATAGTAAAATTATAGTACATTAAATCGCTAGTCAATACCGAACGTTTACGCGTTCCCAAGGATAGAGAAAATTGTATGCAGATTACGGAAGGCTAAATATATAAGCAATATCGACCTGAAAAATGGATGCTGGAAAATTCCAATGTACACAGCGAATAGGGATTAAACGGCATTCATCGTCCCTGGCAGAGAGTTTAGGTAATCTAATATGATATACATACATAAACAGAAATGCACACATATATAGAAATATACATATATGGAAATGTTAGAGTAAATAAAATGAAAACAGAGAATAAGTTGACAATAAATTTCTCAGTTTTGATAAATACGATCTTTAAAACTTTGTCATGAGACTCGTTACTTTCATTGCCGGCTGAGTATTTGTCTTCTTCTGACAAAGAAATAAAAATAAAATAAAAAGAAAAGTCCCGTCGGTTGTCTACCGTCCGTCTGTCCACCGTAAGTCAGTCTGTAACCGTCTGGAGTCCTCCCTACAGTGCCATCATATGCACACCCCTTCGTCCCAGCCACAGCGGTGGTAGCTCGCGCTTAGCCACTCATCGGGGACAAAAAAATTAAATAGACTAAAAATGACTTACAATACAAGCATCGGCGTCGGTGCAGTGTCGGCCGCGGTAGCTGCTACATCCGCAATCCCTGCTCCTCTTTCTATTAAGCCTTTTCCACTCCAATACAAACTTTAATTTCCATTGCTGTGTGCGTAGGTGCACGCGGGTAAACGCTGTTTGCAATAATAAACTGGGATCTTTTTGATGATAATGTTGAAGAACTTTTTTATTAGCAATTTCCTGAGTTTTTATAAGTAATTTTTACAATTTTCTTTATCTTATTTAATTAATTTCTCTTCCGAACAAATTTCTTAAGCCGTGCAGTTTTTTTTTCTTTACTCCAATTGCGTTTACTTTGTCAAGTTGCTGTATTGGTTATTTTTTTTTTTTTTTTTTTTTTTATGTAAATCCTTTTCTATTTTTTATTATAAAACATTGTTCTGTTGATAAGAAAACTGATTTTTGCTTCTTGTTTGACAAAAAAAACGTATTGAAAGAACGGTGCAGCCATTACTCTTGCCTTGCTTCTCTTATGCTTCTTTTAATTGTTCCACCTTCTTTTTTTTTATTGTTTTTTTTTCTGTTATTTGAGGTTTTAATTAAAATTTATCCTTTTTTTGAATTTCGATTTTCAGTTTGAGCCCATATTTCAGAAAAAGAAAAAAACAACCACGGCTCAGCCGTACAATCAAAAAACAATAGAAAAGCAAGCGCACTCGTTGAGGTCTACACTGCAACTCAACTAGAACTTAACTCGACTTAAAACTATCCCCTCTGACTTAAATTTAAAACGCAGACAGACTTCTCATCCTTACCCAATTTCCCTCTTCTTCTTCCTGTTGCTCTCTCTCTCTATAACGGCTTGCCGCTACTCTCACAAGAGCAAGCATAGATCCGGCAAAATCATACGATTTTGCCTATGCTTGCAAAAGCAAAAGGAAAAAAAGGAGTACCGCAAAATCATACGATTTTGCCTGTACTTGTAAACAAGGAAATCAGAGAAGAGTAAAATAAACATATCCCGCAAGATCATACGATTTATTAGCGGTACCACAAAATCGCATGATTTGTCTAACGGCATGCCGTTATTGCGCTCCTTGCGGTTGACACAGACCGACAGACACCCTACCCAAGGTTTGTTCGCGGCCGTTACAACTTATATATATACATGAATGTAAAATGAATGTACAATTAGTTGATTAAAAATAAAGATCCTGCTAAAACTATATAAGTTATATTTTTCGTTTCAGCATAAAAGCTATACAGAGACGTATTAAGCGTAGTGCATAAAATTTATTCTTCGTATCGTTGACAGAAAAAGACGAATTTTCCAAAAAGCAACAAAACGGTTTGCATAGTTATCTGAAGTAAATATGATAAAGTAAAAAGTTCCTCTGATAAAAATGTTAATTTTTCCCACTTTAATGGATGATGAACGAGGATACATTGTGTTGGAGCTGTTAAACACGTTTGGACTGGTTGGCCACTGATGGAAAGATTATCATTCCATTGAATGATAAAGACAGTAGCAGGCCTGTTCAATCTTTTAAAGGAAGGGACCATCTGTTACCCTGTGGTTTCAAAGAAGATTTAAAATAGGCCAAGAGTGTGGAGATATTAAATTGACCACTGTAGTGGGACTTAGGCATTGTTTGATAGGATGGATAGAATTCAGTATTACATCCTTGGTTTGAGATTGTCGATGTTGTAGATGAATGCGTAGGGATTGTGTGTAATGACTTTACTTATATTGGGAAATTTTCTTGAAAATTTTTATTAGGGGTAAATTTTCTGAATAATTTAAAGACAGTTTTGATGGTTACCCCACCATATATTTGTTTTCAGCTAAAAGTTTAATGAGTGTTTGATGATATACTTTATACGGTTTTTCGTCATTAGACATCGCCGTAATTTTGCAGAATTGTTAAGCGCGGAAACAACATTTTTAAAGATAAATGTGCACAAGTATCAGTGGGGCCACAGAGAACTTATCCAAAAATTGTGTTACACGCCCAAGCTTGGTCGGAAATATAGTGTCTAATACCTTCCAAATTTATGAAAGGTTCAGCCTCGCTTCCCATTAATATATCCATCGGCGCCACAACGTCGTAACTAGGATCGGATGAATCTATATTTAATAAGTGGAACCAATTTTTAGCGCTAAAGGATTGTAAGGGAATATGTGTTATTATCTTCGGTAAAACAATCGTGTGGAACAATAATTATCTTTGCGCTCCGAGCAGTGAGAGCAGGCGCAATAGGGAGTTCGTCTTTGGCATTCCGCAACTATATTGCAGTTGAGCTCGTCACTACGTGAGAGTGGATCGGTGATTGAACAGTTTGATGGGATGAGGTTAGAAGATCCTCCAACTGTGTTTCGACGGCACTTTCGGCATGACGAGGTGCTAGTGTATTGCGCTTTGGTACGATATTTACGTAAGAAATTTATGCAGAGTTGTGCTGCACCAACAAATTCGTATCGTGCTTGGGGCGTATTATTGAGAAACATGGGACATTGATACGTAGAATGATATTTACTACTACCTAAATTTCACTTTGTCACTGAATTCTCGTGAATTACAAAAGTCTATGATTGCAATTTTTTCCTTTTCCTGGTGATGAGGAATTCGTCCCTTTGCTTTCACGTCGGAAATTCTCTATGTGGCCTCAAGAGCTGTTTCCATAAAGCATAGGTTTCATTGGACGATTTATTCGAACTGGCTTTCCCAGTCTAATATATAATAAAATTAGCTTCGGTGAGCACATATTGCTTTGCTATGGCTCCTATAGAGTCTTTGGTTTTATTGCGTAAGTGATATAACTTTTGCGCATTGAACATGTGTCTAAAAAGATGAACAGTTTTCTTCACCTTCAAAGACCTCTGTGTCACATGAGAGAGCTTTGTTGAGCACTGGCTTTTCTTCATTATACTCCTGCAACAAAGAGAACAATTGATTTACAATTGTTTTTTTGGTTATTAATAGCTGCACTAGGAGTTAGTGGTTCTATCGGGTCTAGCAAGCGAGCATTGTTCTCACATTAGTCACTACATTGATAAAATTTATTATTAACAGATCGCTTGAATCCAGATAATACTAATGAGTCAGGATTACTCAATAACTCTTGAAAAATCAGTTTCAGTTTTCTAACTCTCTAAATTTAGCAATTGTTGTTGTCTATTTGCTGGTTTTTGCAATTTTGTACTCATCAGCATTAATCGGTCCGAGATGAAAATTAAGTGAATCTGCAAGTTATTGCCCAGTTGGTTAGTTTCCGCGTTGAAACTGCGGATCAATTAGGTAACACTCTGCCAAAAGTGTAATATATGAGGTCTAAAAATTGTGAATTTAGATTAGGTGCAACAGAGTCAGCTACAGCTTTAGCTGTTAGCAGTGATGGATACGTTTAAAATCTTCTTTTACGATTTTACGGCTATAGGCAGTGAATATTTCAGCTTTATGAGAATAAACGAGCCACTTTACTCTTTTAATCTGAGAGCTAAGAAGGATCGCCTTTTAATATGTCTTGATGTAAAGTAATTGCTTTTAACATGCTTTAGAATTGATTCAAAAGAAGGCCTTTAAAATCTGTGTTGATGTAAAAGAATTGCTCTTAAGACTTGATGCGAAGGAGTTGCCTTCAAGGTTGGGTTAATGCAAAGAAATTCAAAGACTTTTATGTACTTAGCTTTATATTCCAAAGCAAATCGATATATGTTAAGCGGAAGGAATCTTATTCGTATAATTATATGCATTTTATATTTTAACGTAATAGTGTAAAACACTCAAGTAGTAATAACTGTAAAACATGCAAAGAGAGAGCCAACAAAGAGGATATGATATGGGGCCGCCGATAGTTACAAAATTTTATGAATATTTAGTAATCATGAGCTGCTGAGTACTATATGTAAAACGATGTTCATTGAAAGTAATGTGTTTAGAGCATAAAGCAATATTGATTATACCTCTGTGGGTTGGGGTCGTAAGGTCAAGAGAAATCTAGATCTATTATCTTGTCGCCAACAGGCCTAATGTATTCTGCTAGACAAACAAAATGAGGACCAAAGTACCAGGATTCTTTTGGTCACACATATCCTTTTAGTTTATTTTATGTGTAAATATTTTCTCCTTATTGTTATTCAGCTTTATGTTATAGTATGTATATATATATAAATGTATACATTATCTTATATTATCCTATACACATATATATCACCTCATTCTTTTCTTATATGCCAAAATTCTTTATTCGGTCTATATTTTTCTCACCCTTTTTATATATACTCTTTCTCACGTACATATATACTTTCAGTAAATTACCAGAAAGTGCTAATTACAAATCGACCGGAAGCTAGAGTGGTTGTCAAGTTCGAAAACATATAAGCTGGTTTCGAGCATGGTCGTCAATCGATGGGCGACGTCGATCATGATAGGAGGAGGAAATGCTCTTGACATCTGTGGTTAAAGCCGTCGTACTGGATGGGCGTAAGCCCGATAATCCGCGGGCGTCTGCGTCGAAAGGATAACCGTGAGGAGCCGTTTAGGGTAGCGATTAATTGACGATAAACCTAAATTTTGGAACCGAGCCAGACTGGAACACCAACGGTCTAACTGGGGACAGAGAAACATTTAGGTGAGCTCCTCCTTATTCTCTAGGAAGTTTCACTTGATTGATTAATAAGAGCTGTTTGAACACAATAAAGATTATGGCCTTGTATATCTTTTATAAGCGCATTTTGCTAATTTATCCGTTTAAGATATAAACGCAGGGTAAGTTATATACTATTTCAGGCAATTTTGAATATCTAGATACCTAGAAGCTAACCCCAGCGCACAGAAATTTCCAGACAACCGGGGAATTCGCAATCCTTCCAACAACAAAAAACATAATTGTTATTGCTATGACAATGCAATGTTGAGGTATATATATACATCGGGCGGAATGGTTCCTTTGCTCATATTATATTATTTGCCAGCAGAGCAACAGAAAAGAACCTCCTAACACGAAGAAGGGCTCTGCAGGACGCTTCAGATCTTCTTACCTTACTCGAAAATGTTCAAATAAAAAATGTTGTCTATTTTTAGACAATGTGTATATATAGCTGAACGTATATTTTTGTAGAAACTCTTTTTGTAATGTAACCAATCACTCAGTTTATGCCACCTATTCGCGTAATGCGTTGACGGTGAGAAATAAGTAGGAAAAGAGAAAGAAAGGAAGATATAGAGAGACGGTAGCCGCAGCCCAGTGAATGCGTGCTCAATCGATAAGTGTTATGCCTTGACTAACTAAGCACTCATTGTAGCTATGGCCAAACATTAGGGTGTCAAAAGCGGCTTTTCAACACATGAAAACAGGTTGTAGTGGGAGCTTAAGGAGAACCCACATATCTCCGGTGATCCGTTTAATCTTTACTTTGGAATTCTTGGGGTCCGAAAGCTATGAATGGTTGGCGGGTGGCGAATTTTAGAATTAATTGTTGCATGTGACATCTTTTCTCTTGTTGTATGAGAAATGATACAAGAAATGAAAGAAAAACTTTATGCGGAATGTGTTTGGTGGACGTGGTTCTGCACGATATTTGGCATTCTTTGTGGTAAGTAACTATTTCGTTTGCTTTTTTTGTTGGCTTGACGCGTCATTGTACAATAAGCGTTGATTGAAATATTCGTAACATTTATTAGAGTGATTGTATACGTAGACAGAACCAAATTTATTTTCGGAAGCCTATATAAAATCAAAATTAATGCTGTTCGTTTTCCAGGGAGTATTTTAACCAAAAAATGAAAGACCACTTTCGATTGAAGGAAGACGGGAAAACTCTCAAATATCCGTACGGTCCCTTACAACATTTGCGTGAATTATAAAGTGAAAAATCCTGGTATTAACATCTGCTGCTCCTGCTCTAAGACGTTTCGCGAAATTTAAAATATCAGACAATAACAGAAGTAAATTAAGACAACATATTATACTGTTTTTTAATTGGCGAACAAGCTAGATGTATCGTCATAAGATGAATTTTTCCTATTTACACATTTACTGTTCCATCGAACCGGATAGCAATCGGATTCTGTTGGGAAATAATATTGCCTAACCTGTATTTTTAACATCTGCACTCACCAATATTTGAAGGCGCGGTTTTTTTAAAGTGAGTATGCAACGATGAATAACAAGAAAATGTGAAAATTATTTTTAATTGCTTTTATTATACATAACCACTTTTATATACATAAGTCAATAATTTAGTTGTTTTTCAAAGTAGTGATGCAGCAAGCACAGGTAAAAATATTCTGCAGAGAAGTTGTATAACGATCACAATTTTTCTTATTAATAAATCCGATTTTTTCTGCTCAAATTTGTTTATTACTTTCAGACATGCCAACTTTCTTCAGGTATACCAACTTTCTTACAAAAAAAATGTGTATTAACAGGCTTACTGTCAAGGTTAAAACTATTACTAATCGCCATAAAATCCCCCTTCAACACGGCTTCAAACGTATAACTGTGGCGTTGCGAAGTTTAATCCTTCGGGCTTTTATTGTAAACGCTTTATCAGTCCGTTTAATAACTTTGTAAGGTTCATTATAAAGGTGTTGTAGAGGTTTCAATACGGAATCGTTCCTTAAAAACTCATGGGAACATGTTGTCCTATCTTGAGGAACCTACAAAGATGTACGACTTACTTTGCAAGATTGAAATTAATGAATGAACGCTTTGCATAGTCTCGTAAAATGTGTCTATCCAGCGGCTATTTATCGAGTAAGCGTTGTCTGCTAGTTGTAAAGTTGTGCCGCAGCGAGTTGCAAAGTTATACCTAGACTAGCTCAGCAGGTATGCAACCAGTACGTTTACTGAACTACGTAATCCAAGCAATGCTAATGGATAAACTTGTGTCCGTTTTCTATCAGTGTGACATTTAATAGCAGAAAGAAAACACAAGATTCACGCAGATGGTAACGATGGGTCTTTCCAAGAAATACGGGAAATGCTTAAGAGCAGAGTAAGCCGCTTCTAGTTCTTGATTGGAGGTGTTATAACGGATTTTTGTGTTCGGAAATTTTTTTGAGAAGAATCCAAGAAAAGAAGCGTCAGTAAGTTGTTTTTTGCAATCAATTTTCCGTTCATGGTTTTTTTTTTTTATCTTTACCTCAATTATGGAGAAAGGCTTATGGCAGGCTGCTTTGGGATTACGCTTTCGATAAAAATTAGCGAAACCAAGAAAATGGCTAAGGCCATGTACATTTTCTTGTAAGTTGTCTTCTATATTGCTTCTCCGTCTTCTGAATTTGGTAATAATCCATTTGGTGTTATTAAATATCCTAGGAAATATTTCCGCAATTCGCACTTTGCAATGTTTATTGTCAAGCCATAAGATCTTAATCGATCATATACTACTTAAAGGTATTCTTTATGCTTTTCCAAGTTTATAGAAGCGGTGAGAATATCGTCAATGTAGACATAACATTATTCCAGGCCCGCTAGGACTTCGTGCATAACGATAAAAGCATTTTCCAAATCTTTTGATAACGAGGAGAAAAAAAGGGCCTGAAGCAAAAAGGGGGAAAAAAAATATAAGAAGTAAAAGTAGGAAGGAAGGAAGTTAAATCGTCCGGCGTAACGTCCGGAGCACACCGTCTCTATGAGGGAAGCAATCCTTGGCTTATATTTCGAGTATTAGTACCTTAATATTAATCCTACTCTTTTTTTGCGATAATTCTAGCACTTATAAGTAATTAAAGCACCTTTCAGCTATGGCGATGCGCATCGGCGTGGTTGGCGGTTTCGGTAAGTCGTTTTATGTAATTAATTATTAACCCTTGCCCAGAGCGTCGTATAAGATTTGATAAGATTGTAAACAACCATTGTTTATTGTGAACATTTTTGGTTTTGCAATGTCGAATTAAATCATTGCAATATATCGTTAAAATTGTTTCATAACCTTGGTTCCTTATGAACATTTTGGTTACGAAATATTGTACTAAGCCGTTGTAAATTGTGATGAGATTGTTCAATAATCATTGTTCATTTGGAACATTTCAGGTCTTGCAATACTGAATTAAAACATTGCAAGATTCTGATAAATTGAGTAATAACCTTTGTTCCTTGTGAACATTTTGGTTCCGAAATATTGTACTAATTCGTTACAAGTTTGTGATAAGATTGAATACTAACTATTCTTCCTTTTTGGAAAATTGTGATTTTTACATATGGAATTAAAACATTGTAATACATTCGTTGAAAAGGAGAGAAAAGAAATGTGTTCTTATTAGAAGGTAACATACTGGTGAGACTTCCGGTAGGTGGTGGAGAGGCGAAGTAGAAACAATGTGGTCAGGGCATGGATTAGATTAGTCAAAATAATGGAATATCGTAGCGAGGCAAGTACCTATCAAGTGTCTGTGTATCCTATACTTGGACACGCCCCATCCGACGGGCCAGGCCGGAAAACATGCGAAAAATGGTAAGAATTAGACGACAACATCCGTGTATAGGTTGAGTTTCCGAAACGTTACAACTGCATGAGCGTCATTCGATCCCAGTCATTCGTTTATTTTGAAGGAAGGTGTAAAGGATTTGTCCTAGTGCTCTTCGATGGGCGGCACATATCTAGGTCCTTTATTTAATTAAAATCTCTCTGTAGAATTTTACGTTTTTCAGGTAATCTGCTCGGTTTACAGTGAACGGCAAGTCACTTCGTTTCGATACGATGAACGATGGATGTTTTATCGCGGGTAAAATGCATGGCTGCTTAATTTCTTCAAATTCCGATAATAGTTATAAAATGGTGAATTTCAGGCACTAAACTTTTTCTCTGTAAGTGTTGATAGTTGAGTTATTTGCAGCTTGAGGTTGACGGCTTCTTCACACCCTTATTGTGTAAAGGTACCTTAATAAGTAACCTCCCTATGATTACCGTACAGCAGATACTCTCTTGTGCCCTCTTACTGAACCAATTCAATGCAAAATACACATAGGTCGAGAAACTTATACTCTAAGCACTTATAAAATTCCGCAATGAAACGGTAGAGCTGAAATCTTTCCCTTTTTCGAAAGCCACTTTTTCCGATCCCCTTCCAGATCCTACAACCTGGAGGTAAAAATCGCCTCATCAAAAAAGCCATCACTCTGGAATTGATCAGAGAAATACACCTGAACAACCAAAAACGAGTCCCACTTTTAAATTTTGAAAGTAAATTGGGAGACATTATTTGTTACATTTTAGCGCTTTTTACTCTGAGCATCATACTCTGCCTTTTCTTAAAGACATTGAGAAAGTCCCAAAAGGTAGACTTCCCTATGGATATTAACGTTGTTATTCCATGGCCATTGGAAAGAATGATTTTCGATCGAAACGAATCCCAAAGAAATCTAATTACCAGCATTTTTCAAAACCCTAACTTCCAGACCAACGAATGAAGGGGGAAGAGTTAAGGAAAAATTTGTCTTCGTTTCTTTTATAATCATTTTCATTTTTCTAGTCGCACACTTTTCACAGTTCTGATTCGTCGATTTGTCCAGAGAATTATTCTATTGCAATTTTGCCAAAATAATACGAAAAGCTTAACATTTCAATTCTTGTTAATAAAGATCGTCTCCTTCTTGTCAGAATATCACTATTCTTATTCGCGCGATGTCGCGAAAATATTCTTAAGACAGCACTTTCCATTAGAAACAACGGCTTGATGCCTAAATTCTTGATAATTATGAATGATGAAAAGGATTCAGCATGTTGTTACTCGTGGGAAAATAAATCTAATTAATAAACATTTTGTAAAAAAGTGAAATGTTTACTTTTGAGCAAAATTTTTACCAAATAAATTAGTTTCAGTCAAGTATTCAAATATTAAACATCGTTTTATTTAACTCATATTATTGCTCATTCTCTTCTCATTTCTCCCGTCAACTACGATACTGAATTTTTTCCGGTTGCCCGTCCAGGGTTCTCTAAAAAATTTTGCTTCTAAAAAATTATTTAATCTTAATCGCCTAACTTTAACAGAGAAATGAATAGAGCAGCAATTTAGCAGGGCTGACCAAGATTCTGGGTTATACATAGTAGGCGACATTGTCGCTCCGAAATCATTACAAAATTCTGATCCAATAAAAATAGAATTTCATAGAATCCATGCAAAAAAATTTTACGCAGTTTAATTCATAGGAGAGATGAATTTTGTAATGAAGTTTAACCCTAAGCTGCTCGGCTTCAGTGCGCCAAGTCTTTCCGTCTCACAGGTTGCCAATATAGCTCGGCATAAGACGGTCCCTAATCTTTATGGTTCAGGCGGATTGAACGCCTTTGGTTTACAAGCGAGTGAAACGTTAAGTTGAATTGCTTCGATACAATTGAATTTCTTTATTTTATTCGGCACTATTTATACTTATTTTCTACACTAAATTATGCTGATCTAAACAAAAATTATGATTGTTTAATTGCGGCATCGTATTGCATTAAGAAATGCAATACTCGCCCTGGTGAAGTGTGACATAAATTTTAATGTTATTTTACCAAAAAGGATTATGCTGAAGACGCATAATTCTGTCACACTTCAAGTGGATGCATAAGATGCGATCACACTACAATGCACTAGGATGTTCTCACAGTACGCACAGTTTACAAGGGCAGTCAAACTGTATCAAAGATCATAAGCTACTATGAAGGGCCGATTGGATAGGTTTCCCAGAAACTGTGGACTGTGTGGTAAACAGTTGAATCCTACAAATTTCAAGGATTTACTTTATTAGACAAAGAAGACTACCGTGTACTTCACGGAGCTTATGGTTTAGATCAAAGCGGGCAACATTTAATCAGAAGAAGGCTTATTCAAAACGGATTTGAATAAGGAAATTTGATTATTGCAATATATATGCCACAGGAAGGTTGATAATATGACCGAAAGAATGCTAAATAATCTACAAAGATCAAAGTCCCAAAACTTGTTTCGCTCCGCTACGTAGTTATATACTATTTCTATATATCTAAAATAGGATAAGTATATTTTACTTTCGACTCATTTTCTTTTATAGCAAGCAGTTTGTTATTTTTTGTAAGTATCATAGGGATGCTGTAATAAGTAAAAAAAGCATAAGTAAGAATGTGGAATGTGGATATTAAATTCTAAATAAGCTAGTTGCCATACTTCGGATGTGATCAGCTAAACGATTGGCAACGCCAATTGGAAGGCAATCGAGCAAACGTATAGAGGAGAAGAAGATGATACACCTTCCTGCTTTTCTTTGTTGAACCATCAGGCCGTTAACATCTCACCGGCTGACATAAAATCTGTCATCCGACATCCGTGCCGGTTTAGGGATATTTTGAAAGAAGACCGCCCTGACGATAGGTCATTCAAATTAAGTAAAGGAATTCACATTTGAATTTTTAGCCGCTATGATCTTTATGCAAAATTGAACCCCTTTTCTTTACTATTCGAACTATGTTCTTCAGTTAGTGTCATAAGTTAATTAATAAAAGGAAATTAAATTGTAACGTCAAGAAATATCAGTGTTTTTTTCAGATGACGAAAGTAAGGACGCCAGAAATAGCCGCTGGGGCTTACTCCGGCATTATTTTACTTAAACACTAATTTTTACCACGAGAACATATTATAAACAACAATTCGTTCTCTAGTGAGTAGCGAGAACTCTGGGACAAACTTATTATTGACTTATAATGATTGATTGCACTGATTGAGCATTTTCAAATGTAGTTAATTTGGAGGAGCTAGAACTAATAACCTCAAGACACAGCACACCTCTTTTTTCGTTATATCTAATTCATAGTTTAATTCAGGAATTCATAATTAAGGATGGAGAAAAATACTGATCATCAAATACTTCCTTTCGATTCGCAGTTTAATATTGTAATAGTTGTACTTTTAATCAAACGTGTGTAGGGTGATCCTGCGCTGTATTTTCACGAGAAAAATTTCAAAAACAAATACCCCATACCGCTTCCTGTATATATTAATCAGACCGCAATATTTTTGGTGTAAGTTGGGCATACTCAAACACCCAACTTTATATTTAACAGGTAATCTAAAGTTTTAAATATTTTGGCAACTCTACGCATGCGCTATGGTCGCGCTGCTCTTCGTTTACACACGTTTAAAGTATAATTATTTATGAAAGCACAAAAGTGTGTAAATTAATTGAATTATATTGATCTTTCGGTGGTGATATTCGTTTTGGTTTTTGCGGTCAGCACTTGATGCTCTCCGTAATAAGTCTCTGTCTTGTTTTTTGCGTGTTTACATTTTTCTCTCTTGGCGAGCTCTTTAATTACGGTGCCTTTAATAGTTTGAAGTTTTACGTCTAATTTTAGAGATCATTTTTGTGTACTAGACAAACTTTTCTTTTTTCACAATCTCTTTCTCTCTTCAATCTCTTGTCTATTACTTTTTGACATGAAGAATTTTTTTACATCATGTCGAACAAACGCGGACCATGAATATGAACGATTCACTACTTGTTGACTTTGGGAACGTTCTTGTCATGCGAAAAGTGCAGCTGTCAATGGTCGTACTGCAGATGCAGTCTTAGGTCCTTCGAAAGGTTTGCGAAGGTCATATCCCAACTATGGTAAGCGGAATATTAATTTTCATAAGCTGTGTCTTTCTCGTTACTTTATGTTAAAAGTTCGAAAAAATCAGGCCACTCACCTTTTCCTCCAGCCGGTACAAGGCCAACTTGTAGTGTCGTGTATGGTCTTTCACCGCCGCCTTTGACTAAATCTGATTCGATTCATATAAGTGCTCCATTACTGCTTTGTTAGCGTATTCGCTATCGTGACCTGGCGGCTAATAATAAAGTCTCAGATAAGTCGGGCAGCCTTCCTTGTATTAGTTACATTGAAGGTTATCTCCTCCCAGTAATGGCGCTCAGGCTAGTCTATGTACAGCTCCAAAAAAAATAGTAAAAATAACAAATCCGCCGCTCTCTCCGGGTGCTGTGGTGTATCTACTGACTACCATGCTGGGCAAGTCGAAGGAGTGTGGTCACGCCCTTTATGTTCTCGACAATTCAAAATTCTCTACCTACGAATCCCATTGTTCCTAATAGGAACGACGTCTGCTTAACGACAGTATTCCGGTGAGAGTCAATATTCGTGCCAAGACTGACGCCTGACACCTCTGAGGACAATATAATAATAATATAATGAAATATTATAATAGTTATCTGGCTGCAAAGGTGTAAATTTGGAACGTGTAGGCATTTTCAAACTGGCTCCATCTCAATCTAGAAGTATCTCGTCTTTCGAAGTATAAGTTCCGACTGAAAACATGGAAATTGTCAAACAAACCATTGTAGCCAGTTCCTTAATTGAGGAAATCATTCCTCTGGATCGACCCCATTACACTAACTCGGTAGTTCTTCTACTCGCAAAAAATTAAATGTTTCTTCAAGCCCAGTAATTTGCGTCTACCAAAATATTAGCGATCTAAACTCAAAAATTCCCTCCACTTTTCAAAATTTAGTGTACACAGAGTTTTTCCGTTTGGCTTTCAGCAAAACTTGCTTAAACCCTGATTTACTATCGTCGGAAATTTTTCATAATTTCATGTAAATTTTCAGAAAGGATCGATTGGATCCCATCGGTGACGGTCTTTTATTTATTTATTTATTTATTTATTTATTTTAATTCTACCTATACATGAAACTCAACTAAACAAATAACAGTCGAGTTCAATTGGCACTTAAAGCAAAACGTATATTAAATTAAGAATAAAACTTAGTATAAGTACAATAAAACAAATAAGAAGGAAAAAAAAGAAAAAAGGCTTGTACTCAACCAGCGTAGAGCCACAGTTACAACCGCTACAGGACCAAATTGCAAATGAACCCCTAAGCCATGCATAAGCCTGGCAACCGATAATACTTAACAACAATTCATTTTCGAATCGTAACGACTTTTAAGAATGGAGGCTAGTTTAAGTTAGACATAGGTAAATCGCGCGTATTAAGCAATGTTGCTTTAATGAACTTTAAAGACTCCGGTAACGAGAATAAGTGATAGACGTCATTAAGGTTCTTGCAAACTACTCTGAGCGGATGAAACAGCTCATAGTTATATTTACACTGACTAAGCTTAACCAAGATAAAGTGCCTAGAGAAGCGGTTAGGGACATTAGAGTTTATTTCACCAAGTAATAAAGGCGAGTCAATAGCACTATTTATTACTTTGATTACAAAGGAAACGCCAAGAAAAAACCTACGTTTCCCAAGAGCCGGTAAGGACAGCAGAAGCAACCTATTTTCATATGGAGGAAGACTGGCAATCGGATCTTAACCCAAACTTCTAAGGGCAAACAGCGAGAATTGCTTTTGAACAGATTCAATTGAATCTACCTATATAGTACCTATATGAAGGAGACCACAGAACAGAGACATACTCGAGTATGGGTCTAACCAAGCACATGTACAGCCTTTTCGTAATGTAGGGATCATCAATCTTTTTGGACCACCTTTTTATAAAACCAAGCGCGGACCTAGCTTTGCTTATCGAGAGCTCAATATGCTAGTTGACACTAAATCTATGGTCAAATAGAACGCCTAAATCTGTGATCGAATCGACGTCCTCCAACTTATGCGAATCTATGAAATACTGAGTAATGAATGAATTTCTTCTTAAGAATGAAAGCTTCTTACATTTACTCAGATTTAGTTTCAGCAGATTCAAAGAGCACCATGCAACAAAATTATCCAAATCACCTTGAAGCTGATGTGATTGCGATTCAACAGAGAAGGAAGAAAACAGTTTCACATCATCAGCATACATTAAGATCTGGCTGGAATTAACCACCGATGGGAGATCGTTAATGTATAAACTAAATAAAATGGGACCTAAGTGACTTCCTTGAGGTACGCCAGACGTAACGGGGAATTCATCCGAGCTAATGGAGTTAAACAAAACTCTGAAGGATCTATTGTGCAGATAAGAGCTTATCCATTTCACTAAGTAGGGTGGGAAACCAGAGGCTTGGAGTTTAAAGATAAGTAGTCTATGGTTAACCATATCAAATGCTTTGCTTAAATCAGTGTAAATAACATCTGTGCGAGAGCCACTAGAAAAAGCCTTGAAAACATGACAGGTAAACTCTAACAAGTTGGTGACTGTAGATCGCCCTTTCCGAAAGCCGTGCTGGTGCGGAGAAATATACGAATTAATGGCAAAAGCCAAATGCTGAGTCACAATACGCTCGAACAACTTGGGCAAGACACTCAACTTGGCTATGCCTCCGTAGTTCTCAACAAATTGTCTACTTCCACCCTTGTGCATAGGAATAAGGAAACTACTCTTTCAACACGAAGGGAAAACAATTCAAGGACAGATTAAAAGTCAATGAGATCACACCACAAAACTCGACAGTGCAAGATTTAAATACACATGATGGAATTCCATCAGGTCCTGGCGCGCAACAATATTTTAGAGAACTCAACCCATTAAAAACGTCATCTTCCGAAATTACCAAGTTACGAATTGAAACAGAGTTAGTCATAGGATATGGGTAGTTTGTTGATAAATCGAAATTAGCAATCGAAAAGTTTCCTCGGAAATACTCAGCAAACAGCTTTGAGATTTCAAAATCATCCGAAGAATCAGAACTATTAAAAGAAACATGAGAGAGATATGTGGAAATTTTTCTTTTAGAGTTAACAAATTTAAAAAAGTATTTAGGATTAGCAAACAGAGCGGATTTAATGAACTGAAGGTATCTGCAGTAGTATTGGCGGTTGAGGGAGTTAAATCTATGCCTCGCCACCGAGCAAGCGAAATAGTCGAGCGCAGAGCCACTTTTCGAATATATTTTGAATAGCGTGTTTTTTCTATTCTTGTAATATTTAATTGTCTTATTAAACGACAGGGAACACCTGCTTCGAGGTCGGCACTGCTTGATCGGAGCAGATGCAGCAATAGCTAGATTTAATGTATTGTAGAACGATGACAATAAGCTTTCAATACTACCGGTTGAGAAATCAAGCGTCAAATGTGAAAGACGATGCTTTAGCAATACAATATTGATTTTATGAAAATCATAATAATTATTTAAAAAAGTTTGATTTGGGACATTAAGGCAGTTCAACGAACCATTCATCATTCTTATGATGAAAGGAAATGCGCATTGATGGATGATAAGGGTCTTCAGGTGTCAGGGTCCTAAAAGGTGGGCAAGGATTTACGTTAATCTCAGAAAAGTTGGCAAAGCAGAGATCAAGCAGTCTACCATTACAATAAGGGGTACGATTATATTGAACCAAATTATGATCAAACAATTCATTAAAGAACACAACAGCCCTATCAGACGTTGAAGTAGGAATCAAACAGCCAGAATTATCACTGGTACACCAAGTGACTTGAGGCAAGTTTAAGTCACCCAAGGCAACGACCAAATCGTTAAGTCTAGACCGCTTGGCCACTTCACAAATGAGGGAAGCGTGTTTGTTGTAAATGGAGCTATCAGGATTTGGGGGAATATAGGAGCAGGTTACAAATAGCTGTTTATTAGACATTATAGCACGAATGGCGATAAATTCAGGAGATGTGGGAAATTCTATTGAATTGGACGGGAGTGACGCAGATATGGCAATTAATACACCACCACCAATGCGATTCACTCGATGCTTTCTGAAGACTTGAAAAGAATTGTGAAAAAGTTCCGACGAATGAAGATTGGGTTTTAGCCAAGTTTCGGTAAAGGCCAAAGAGAAAAACTCCGTGTTCACTGAATTTAGAAAAGTAGAACGAATTTTTGAATTGAGGCCTCTAACATTTTGATAAATGAGAGATAATGGGTCTGAAGAAACTTTTAGTTTTTTGAAGGCGATAAAACTATTGCTTTGGTATTACGGGGACGATCTCGAGGGATAAATTCCTTAATTAAGGATCCTACTGCCCACAATGATTTGTTTAACAACATATCACTGTTTTCAGTCAGAACCAGTATTTTAAAAGAGAAGATTGCCCTAGATTGAGAAGGAGCCATTTTGAAAATGCTAACGCGCTTTAAGTCGACTGATGGGACTTTCGCCGCCAGATAACTTTTTATGTTATCCACCGATGTTTCAGGTGCCAGTCTTGACACAAATATTGCTTTTCTGGGAAAAACTGCCGTCAAGCAAATGTCATTACTTGAAACAGAAGGGTTCAGGCGTTATCGCCCTTGTACCCGCAGCTTGTGCGACTTGCCTAGTCTGGTGACCAGCGTTCACATTCGAACAGCCCGAGAGAGAGGATGATTTATCTTTCTCGTTATTATTTTTAGGTAATGGCGCTTGATTAGAGTGACTGGCGGCCCTGGGCGGAGATACCCTTGCCACTTCAGCGTAGCTTAAAACGGAAGGATTTGCCGGCTTGTTTGTAACTATTTTGTTACCAACTGACTCAACAGTATCGGAAACATTAACGTACTTTTTAGAGTTAGAGGGAGCAGTAACTTGTACCAACGAATTAGATTTAGAGGAACTCAGAGGTGACGTCCCACACGCTACGCTACGAGCTGTTATTTTTCTGGCTTGGGTAGAAGATGAGTGTTCAATAAAACGACACTCATCAAATCTAGACTTAATTAGCCCAAATTTGCCCACAAGAAGCCGAAATTTCTACTTAATTCCGAGAAACCATTTCGCGTCTCCGTGAAAAGCACTGGCGAGAATACCGGTACATTTTGGATGACCAAAGCGCTCGCAGAAGAAACGAATCTATCCGATTGCGGGCCTGTTGTATATAAGCACTCCATGTCAAGTCAACGAAAAGAAAGAAGTGAATTATTAGGACAAAAAAGAAAAAATTCAAAAGAATCCACTACACTAAGTTTATCTACAAATTTAAGAAATTTAACAAAACTTCTCCGTTACGTGGTCATTTTAACAAAAGAACAAGAGAAAGCAAAACGAAACTGGAAGCACGAAAAAAGAGAGAATACAAATCAGAAAAATTTTCTCTTAAATTTTGTCTTAAATTACACGTAAAATCTACACTACTGAAGCAACGGTAAACAAGCTAAGAGAAAAGCTACTCACACCAAAGGAAGAAGATAAAAAAGAAAAAAACTCAAAGGAAAAAACTAGAAAAGACTCGAAAGAGATTTACTATTGCGATCACATGCGCTAAAGGTAAGAACCAAAAATGAAAATCACAAAAGTTTTAATGTAATTAATGTAATTCTTACACTTTACACGTTCAATCCTTTTATACCTTTACAAATACCTAACTTTAAACGCGTATAAAACGAAAACAAAAAAATTTTAAGCAATAAAACTAACAAAAGCGTACGATCTCGCGCGCGTCAGTTGCCAGACTGATCTGATGAGACATATCTGCTGCTGTCCCATTCTAATCATTTGAATTTCCTATTCTACGCGAGGTTTAATTCATTGCTATTCTAGTGAATATTGCAAATAAACAGTTATACGTAGCTTGTTTCTATATACCCTCAAATACGGATGTATCTATTTATAAGAAACAAACTGCCCTCATTTGTGACGTGGCCGAAAAGTCTAAGCCTACTGATATAGTTACAGCGGGAACGTCAATTTGCCATAAGTCAATTGGTGTTATAGTAATAATTCTGGTTGTATAATCCCCACTTCAACATCTGATAGAGTTATTAATACTACCTACTGTTAATGTTGTTAATACTACGGTATTGCTAACTTCAACGGCACAATGCTACATCAAAGCTTTGTCAACTTCCCAGATATATTTGCAAATCGCTATCGACGTCTTACTTTACCCGAGGATCCATACTATCCGTCAATTTGTATTTTCTTTTATTACAGGCTCAATGGCCTATTGAACCACTCGAAAGTGTCAAATCGAACTTACTCAAATGGACAATTTGATTTTAATAAACCCAAAGTTTATTGCTTAAATCTCATCTTTCACACATTATTGTGGATTTTTCTGCTGGGAATATTGAAACCCTAATGTTATTGTTTTATAAAGTAGTAAACCTACCTATTTCTGCGTCCGTTACGATCAGACAACTTCGCGTTCGAAGCAATTGCACGCCATTGTTTAACAAAAGAACTTAATACTGAAAGAATAGGAAAAATAAACTTTTGGAAAAATTTTTGAAAATTGGTTCATCTTACAATTATTTCGCCTATTCTGCCGCACGGCATTGACGCAACCACCTCAACCACCAAAATTACTGCAGATACCCCCAATTGATGTTATCGTTTAATAGCAAACATGATGAATTTTTTTGCTGAACTGTCGAAAATGATTTTCAACTTCTTTTCTGTACTGTCTTGTTTATGTATATAATAGTGCAAAAAGTAGTAAGTGTTGGCTCTTGATCTGACTAGCGACATGTTCTATGCACTGGCTAATAAAAGCTGTGTATTACATTTTGATTTTTGGATGCCTTTTTAGTTTCATTTTCAAGCATTTAAAACGCTGTAGGACACCCTTACAGGAATACATCTTAAAAATTAAACGTTCGTATGTAGCAGGCCCACGTTCATCGAAGTTGTTTTCTATTATCGTATCCAATTTTCCTTCTTGATTCAATTGATTCAATTATCGTATCCAATTCTCCCTCTTTGCGTTTAAAAGGGTTGACGCTTGTTCCACATGACCACGAATTTGAAACAGAAAATCCTCCACAAGAAACTATCCATCCAAATGATGTTTTATTCCAAATTTTCGGGCGGGTGACGTCGGCTGACATACACAAGCTTGAAGAACAGACTGGAGCCAATAAAAATTTTTGTACCCATATTCTTTGGCGTATTTTAGTTGCGTGATGACAACTGAGAATGAAGTTGAATATTCTGCATGTTTCGATTGCAGGAATATACGGACGAATTTTCCTGCAACCAGTCATCTTCGATGCCCGAAATCGTTTTTTGGTTTGGTGGATTTTTTTTTCTTAATTGAAGCTGATTTAATAAGCGGGTTGCGATTGAACCCAGGCGAGATGCCAAATTTGAAACGGTATGAAGGATCCAAAACGCTTTTCCACTAAGATTGCTGTCATATTTCATGATAACGAAGGTTTTTGCCTTGAGGTGGATTGGTAGGTGATAACGACGAAATAAATACAGATTACGACGGCAAGCTGACTGAGCAATGGTGACAGTGATTCGAGTTGCAATCTTTCAATGTGTGCCTCTTCCTTAAGCAATTGAGGAAATATTGCAACCTTTTGGAAAATTAGTAATGTAGTGCTCTTGCGATCCCCAAAATGTAAAAGAACGCCAAGGTGGCACATTAAAGGCTGCGGGACGAATTTATCTTCCTGATAATGTTGCGTATTTTGTAGGACGCGACGCTTGTTATCCAGAAACGATATATGGAAAATCATACTGAAAGTTCGTCGGCAGGCAATGAGTGTTCCCATTCCATCGTGACTCTTACAGGTTATAGCGCACGCCTATAAACTTTATGCTTTTGACGAAACTGACCCACCCTTTTACCACTGCTATAGGTGATAAAATTGAATAACTCTTCGAATTGACACATAAATAATATAATAATAATTGTAACTTTAAAAGGATATTTATTGATATTCTGACTATAGGTTTACAAGTCTGTTTTTTAGTTACATTATATTTTTGGTCGCTTTAAATAGCTTTCGTTGGTTGATGTCCACTCGGCTGATTGCCGATTTCACTCTTGAATGTCGTGGTGAGTCGACTTCTCGGCTGCGCCAGAGTCCACATTAACAGAAAGTATATTGCGGAGAGTGTCGCCCCTTTTCCACTGCCTGCGTCGCCAATTAAAACATCTTCTTCGTTTAACTTACTCAATTTTATTCGCGTAATTCAAATATAAAAAACGATTGTTATTATCCCCTATATGTCTTAGTTATGTACGCGTTAACCTAACTCTCTAGGCTGAGGCGATGTTTCCTCGGTCTTCTAACCTTTCGTCTTCAATTCGTTTAAAGTGTTGAAATTTTAACTAACCCTCTCTCTGCCATAAATAACGCCGACGATGAGTGAGTCCCTGATATCCTAGGTTCAAGAAAAAGGGTAAACGATCCTAACTTAAGGCTGGCTAGAATCTTATTTCTGGAAGGCCGATGAGCGACCGTCCTCTATGGCTGTTTTGCCAGTGGTCCGGGACATATCAGCGCCTGGGAAGGAGATTTTACCCAGAGCGAGTAAAAAATATTAGTGTGTCTAAATTAACTTAGATATCTAATAATATTTGTCTATCCTTATAATATAATCATGAACATGTTTCTTGTATATTAATGATTACTTTTTACTTTAATCAATTCGTTTTAAAACTCATCTATCTGTCATTCCTATAGATGATATTTTTATATATAAAAATTAATAATTGATTTAAATGATAACTAATGAAATTAAATGACGTACTTCATGCGGCAATTAATTGGGGTCCCCGATTTTGCACGTAATCGTGCTGTGGAAAACAATGGTATGGTTCTTGGTTGTTGGTTGAATACAGAGGTCGCAAAGTGTAATGTCAAACGATGAAAAAATGTAAAAATTTAAATTCTTAATTTAAATTATATGTTAGTGCTATAAATTATATTTATGCGCGCTTGTTTCTGAAATTATTGACATCTCATCACACAGAAACCAAGCAACCGAGGTATTACATACAGCACAGCACAAACGCATTACACGACAAGTGGACATCATGATTTGGGCTCATTTTTGGTTGTTTTTCTTCTAAACGGAGATCAGTATGTAAACGTCTTTAAGCAGTAGTTCAACAAGCATACATACAATGTAAACACTTTGTTAAAATAGCGAAATTCCGGATCGAAAGTATATAAAATGTCTTAACAGTCTTTATCATTTCGTTAAAAATCAAAATAAGCAAAAATTTTTTCATTTTCACATTTTGTTTCATCTCCGTACCACTGTCAATAGAAGTATTTGGGTATTTTTCACATTTTTCGAATTATTGAGAATATATACGCTTATTCTCGTATGC